>NC_066515.1:18761900-18864400 GCF_024679095.1 Eriocheir sinensis | reverse complement strand
CTTCCACCTTTTTCTCCATCCCTTTATATAACTAACTTCTCTCCCTCATTCTCTCTCCCTTTTCTTTTATTTATCTTTCTCTTCCTTCTTTTCTCTCTTCCACCTTTTTCTCCATCACTTAATATTTATCTTTCTAAGGAATTGAAAGGAAAGGGTAAACAAGAAGAAAAAAACACACAAAGGGAGGAAGGGAAAGGAAGTATTAAGGACAATGGAAAAGAGGATAAAGGGAGGGAAAAGGTGATGAAGATGGTGATAATGGTGATGGTCTCTTAGCTCCCTAATGGTAATGGAGGAGGAGGAAGTGGAGGAAAGGAAGCCGGAGGGAGAGGAAATGAGGGAGGAAAGGAGAGGCAAGCATCTTCGCAGCATCTCTTAAACTGTTTCTCATCTTCTCATCTCACGTGTTATATGAGAGAGAGAGAGAGAGAGAGAGAGAGAGAGAGAGAGAGAGAGAGAGAGAGAGAGAGAGAGAGAGAGAGAGAGAGAGAGAGAGAGAGAGAGAGAGAGAGAGAGAGAGAGAGAGAGAGAGAGAGAGAGAGAGAGAGAGAGAGAGAGAGAGAGAGAGAGAGAGAGAGAGAGAGAGAGAGAGAGAGAGAGAGAGAGAGAGAGAGAGAGAGAGAGAGAGAGAGAGAGAGAGAGTGGTGATAAATATATTTGCAAAGGAAAGAGAATGAGAATGAATGCGAATTTCAAGAGAAGGAAAGATAATAAAGAAGAAAATAAAAGGAAAATAAAGAGAAAAAGAGAAGAAGAGAGAGAGAGAGAGAGAGAGAGAGAGAGAGAGAGAGAGAGAGATAATAATAATAATAATAATAATAATAATAATAATAATAATAAACTTTATTTCCACTAAAAAGTGGTTATTCTAAACATCTAAATATACATGGTAGGTTATACATATAAATATACATGGTGTATTATACATCTAAATATACATGATAGAATATACAGAAGGCAGTAAAGTAGATAATACATTCATGCAGAGGTCAACAGCTTCTTTTTAAGAATTGATTTTAATGTGGTCAGATTATGAGAGTCTTTTATTTCATTCGGTAGTTGGTTCCATAATTTAGGACCTAATACATGAAAGGCTCTTGCACCTGTGTCGGTGTTGGTTCTCGGGACGTAGAGATTGTTTTGTTGTCTTGTTGTTGAGTCAGTCATATAGTTAACAGTTGGGAGAGAGAGGATGTGGTCTGGGTAATCCTTTATTTTCTGCTTAAACACTTTTGTTATGAGGTTAAAGGTGATTAGGTCTTTGATTTTAAGCCATTGTAAATCTTTAAATAATGGAGTGACATGATCGTATTTCCTGGCTTTCCCATCTGCCACTTTTATCGCGAAGTTTTGTAGTTTTTGCACTTTGTTTATTAAAGTTGAGTTTGTTGTCCCCCATATTGTGATGCCGTATTTTATGATGCTTAATACCAAAGTCTGGATAACCATTAAGCGTGTTTCTTTGTTGAAAAGATCTTTGTGTCTGTTAATGAAAATTAAGGCTCCATTGTTTTCCTAGTCATTTCATTTATGTGTATGTCGAAGGTCATGTGTGAATCCAGATGTAAGCCAAGGTTCTTAACATGGAGGAGGGGGAACGCTGTAACATCTGATGGTGGTGGTGTTAGGTATGTGTGCCAGGAGTTGGCGTGTGCCTAGGAAGATACATTGTGTCTTATTGATGTTTAGCTGAAGGCCGTTCTGTAGAAAATAGGTTCTTATTTGTTTCAAAGTGATCTCAGTTTTATTAATTAAAGTATTTATTTCGTTGATATTACCGCTGTGGAGGAACTGTGTGTCGTCAGCGTATTGTACTAGAAGGCAGTTATTGATATAGGTAGATATGTCATTTACATGGATATTGAATAATGCTGGGCCTAGTATTGAGCCTTGGGGACGCTACTGATTTATTGGATGAGACGATGTCTTTGATGCGGACTGACTGTGACCTGTCATCGAGGTAATTGTCAAACCAGTAGGTGTCAACATTAATCTGTTGAAGTTTTCGGAGTAGGATGGTGTGGCTGACACTGTCGAAGGCTTTAGAAAGGTCACAGAGTGTTAAAAGTGATATTTGTTTGTTATCTATATTATCATAAATTTTATTGGCAATTACTTGCAGCGCTGTCTCTGTAGAGAGTTTTGGTCTAAAGCCGTGTTGGGTTGAGAGAGAAGTTTGTTACGTTCCAGGAATGACATTAATTGATTGGCAACTACCTTTTCTAATATTTTTGAAAAATTGGAAGTAGAGAGATGGGACGATAATTTCCTATTTCGTCTGGGTTACTTTTATATAGTGGGACAACAGCATTTTCCAGGAGGCAGGAAAATGCCTGTGACGATTGAGGTAGTTATGATGGTTGTGAGGTAGAAGATGATAACTATAAGTGAGTCATTGATAAACCTTAGGGAAATGTTATCACAACCAAACGATTTAGTATTTTGAAGCTGTTTTACAGTTAAGATGATTGTGTTCTGGTCTACTGGCTGAGGTGTGTAAAGAGCGAGATTAGTGGGGGTAGAGGGCGCGACCGGGATGTTAGGAGCTTCGTTAAGGTGATTACGGTTTTCGACTTTTAGTGATTCTTGAGAGAGAGAGAGAGAGAGAGAGAGAGAGAGAGAGAGAGAGAGAGAGAGAGAGAGAGAGAGAGAGAGAGAGAGAGAGAGAGAGAGAGAGAGAGAGAGAGAGAGAGGATACAGTATGACCAGTGTATATAAACAGACACACTAACAAACCTGGCAAAAATATACGCGAGGAGGAGGAAGAGGAGGAGGAGGAGGAGGAGAAGGAGGAGGAGGAAGGAAAAAAATACAGGAGAAAAAATAAACAAGTACAAGAAAAAAAAAGCAATAAAAAACAGCATCAAGAAGAACAAGAACAAGAAGAAAACAAAAACAAAAACAAAAATAACAAGAAAATGGAAGAAAAATATCAAAAGGAAGAAAATAAAAATAAAAACAGGAAAAAAAAACGAGAAAGGGAGAAGGAAGGGAAGGAGGGACCAGAGAAGGGAAGCGGAGAAGGGAGGAAAGGGAGAGAAGGGAGGGAGGGAAGGGAGGAAGAAACAGTCCCATAATGACCTAGTGATGTTTGCGGAAGACTTAGCAAGGGAGAGAAAGGAGGGAGGGAGGGAGAGAAAGGGAGGGAGGGAGAGGAGGGAGGGAGGGAAGGAAAGGAGAGAAGGAGGGAATTTGAATGTTTATATGAAAAGTACATCGGTGCGTGTGAAGAGAGAGAGAGAGAGAGAGAGAGAGAGAGAGAGAGAGAGAGAGAGAGAGAGAGAGAGAGAGAGAGAGAGAGAGAGAGAGAGAGAGAGAGAGAGAGAGAGAGAGAGAGAGAGAGAGAGAGAGAGAGAGAGAGAGAGAGTTGATAAATATATTAGCAGAGGAAAGAGAATGACAAGGAATGCTAATTTTAGGAGAAGAGAAAGTAGAAGTAACGGAAAAAATAATAAAGGAAGGAAAAGAAAAGGAAAGGGAAGAAGTAAAGAAGAGAGAAAAAGAGAAGAAACAGATAGAGGAAAGGAAAGAGAAACGATAGAAATAAAGAAAAATTGAAGAAATGGAAGATAGGAAAGGAGAGAAAGGGAGAAAAAAGGAAATTACTGAGAATAATGAAAATAACAAAAGAGAGAGAGAGAGAGAGAGAGAGAGAGAGAGAGAGAGAGAGAGAGAGAGAGAGAGAGAGAGAGAGAGAGAGAGAGAGAGAGAGAGAGAGAGAGAGAGAGAGAGAGAAGAGAGAGAGGGACATAACAGGTCAATGCTAGAATCAGTGTCCCCACGTGTCGGGTGACCTCGCATGACCTCAGCTGACCTTGTTGACAGAGGAATTATCACTTGTCTGCCCATGACCTGTCCTCCTTCCCTTCTCTCCCTCCCATCTTTCCTCCCTCCCTCCCTCCCTCCCTCCCTTCTCTCCCTCCCATCTTTCCTCCCTCCCACCCTCCCTTCTCTCCTTCCCATCTTTCCCCCCTCCCTCCCTCCCTTCTCTCCCTTCCTCTGATCGTATCTCTCCTTTTAGCGCCAAAAGACAGATTTATTGTGTATTTATCTATTTATCTATTTGTTTGTGTTTATGATGGTAAGGGAGTATATAGTAGTAGTAGTAGTAGTAGTAGTAGTAGTAGTAGTAGTAGTAGTAGTAGTAGTAGTAGTAGTTTAAGGTTAGGTTAGGTTAGGTTAGGTTAGTCTCTTTTTTTTTTTACTTTATTTTATCCCTCTATCTCTCAAATCAATATATAGCTTTTTTTTTTCTTTTAATTCATCTTCCTCTTCTTCTCCTATTTCCTTCCCTCCCTTACTTCTTCCTCCGTGTCTCATTCCTTTCTTTTCCTTTATCTTTCTTTATTCCTATTCAACATCAATCTAGTTTTCCTCCTTTTCCTAACACAAAACGTAAGACAACAATGAACTGCGTAGGGAAATAAGTGACACACACACACACACACACACACACACACACACACACACACACACACACAGGCACTCAAGGCACTGCTCTCTCTCACCCTCACTTGACAGGAACCACCCACAAGACACTCCACCAATCACCGCCATCCCTGGGCACGACGGACCAATAGGAGAGCGAGGATGAGGCGTATTTAAAGCCACTCACTGCCCGGGACACGCGACTCTCCTCCCTGATTGGCCGTCCTTCCCAAATGCCTATACAAGCGGGTTGAGAACTTGTACCAATGAAGAACACAAATAATACAAAAGAAAATTATGTAACAGGTAAATGCGATGAGGTAGACACGAGGTGGAGGGAGTTCACGTGGGATTTAAGGGTAAGGAAGCGGGGAGGGATGGGAAGTGAGGGGAGAGTGAGGGGAAGGGAAGCAGTGAGGGGCGGGGCGTGAGGGAGGGGCACGGGGCATCAACTTGAGAGAAGTGTGAAGTGGTCCCAGGGCGCAGAGGACAGACGCACTCTTGGGCATCGGGGTGTAGTCAGTCAGCCAGTCAGTCAGGTCCATTTGGTCAGGCATTTGGTGGGTTCTCCGCGGGTGGACTGTGACGAAAGGAAGTGGAGGCGGAGAGGAAGAGACGAGAGGACAAGTGGATAAAAAGTGAAGAGGACAAAGAGGACAAGAAGGAAGTGATCGTGACAAAAGAGGAAGGGACGTGACAAAAGAGAGACAAACGTGACAAGAGGAACAGTGATCGTGACAAAAGGGGGAAAGAACGTGACGAAAGGAAAGGAAAAGTAGGGATAAGGAGGACAACGAGGAAAATAAAGTAAAGGACGTGACAAAAGAGAAACAAACGTGACAAGAGGAACAGTGATCGTGACAAAGAGGAAAGAACGTGACAAAAGGAAAGGAAAAGTAGTGATAAGGAGGACAAAGAGGAAAATAAAGTGACCGTGATAAGAGAGACAAGAAAGTGAAAAGACGACAAAGAGGAAAGTGACAAAAGGACAAAGAGGAAAATAGGTGATCGTGACAAAAAAGAGGAAGTGTTCGTGACTTATTAAAAGAGGAAAAACTTGCCTTAGTGTTCCTGTGTGTTGCTGTGTGTTGAACGTGCCGCTAGTGTTGTGTTCCGAGTGTTCCGTTCATAGGACCTTACAAAACAACGGAACACAGATAAGAGAAGGAATAACAATACCTCCTGTACGAATAAAAGAAAGGAAAACAGACAGGAAAAAAAGAGGGAAAGAAAGGAATATCAGTGCTACCAATGAACGTATAAAGAAAAAACAGGAAAACAGGAAAAAGGGAAAGAAAGGAACATAAGCACTATCAATAAACGTATAAGAGAAAAAACAGGAAAAAAGCAGGAAAACAGGAAAAAGGGAAAGAAAGGAACATAAGCACTATCAATAAACGTATAAGAGAGAAAACAGGAAAAAAGCAGGAAAACAGGAAAATCAAGGAAAACCAGCGCTACCAATGAACATATAAGGAAAAAAAACAAGAAAACAAAACAAAGACAATGAATATGTTCGTGCCAAGAGCCTTACCCTGGGAACTCCCCCCGCCCCCCCTTCCTCCCCTGGGCGGCCTCCTGACGATGCTGGAGTCCAAGGAGGGAATCAGATCCCCCTTCTTCCTCCCCACCGCCCCCCACGTACCCCGGACCGCCGCCTGCGTTGTGCTCCCCCGCCCAGCCAGCCCCACCCCCGCCCCCGCCCACGCCCATGCCCGCAACAGCCGGTACGCCCCTCCCATCAAGCGTGCCTCCTCCCCCCCTGCCTCAACCCCGCCCTTAAAATTTGGGGTGGAGAGGTTGCTGTCCGCGGAGCCTAGAAAGGGTGAGTTTGTGTGTTTGTTTGTGGGGGGGGTGGGGGTGGGGGGATCGTGTGAGTGTGTGGGCGGTTATGTGTGTGTGTAGGAGGTAGGTGTGCGGGGGGGTTGCGTGTGTGTGTGTGTGTGTGTGTGTGGGTGGGTGTGTACGGCTTTATTTTCGCTTTTCACTACAACAAACATAATCCACAACAACGCCGTCCGTATCAATTAATCAAATCAAAATATAAACGAGCATACAAAAATCACCGTCTACATTTTTTTCGTTCCCGGGAGAAAATAAAAATCGGAAGCGTGAAATTGGAGTCGATGTGAATGAAACCTAATTACGAAAAACACACACACACCTTACCTTACCTTACACCTGTTTCTCGGTTATAATTCATCTTAAACACCTGTACATGGGGAGGAAAAAAAAAACCTCTACCTTACCTAAAAAAAAACGAAGTAAAAAGATAATTGGAGAAGGAAGACGAACAAGAGAGAAAAAGAATGGATAATATTTCATCTTAAACACCTGTACATGGGGAGAGAAAAAAAAGCCTCTACCTTACCTATAAAAATGAAGTAAAAAGATAATTGGAGAAGGAAGACGAACAAGAGAGAAATAAGAATGAGTAATTTATTCCAATACAGTATATGATAAAAAAAAAAAGAAAGGGAGAAGACTATAGAAAAAGAGAGGGAAGAATACAGTAACCCAAAGCAAGAAAACAATGGCAGAAGAAAAACAAGAAACAGACAGAAAAGAAAAGATGATGAAGGGAGAAAGAAAGAGAAAAAGGAAGAATATGTAAATGGAAGGAGGGAAAATGAGATGAAATGAGATCAGCGCAAGAATCAGAAATAAAGAGGAAAATGATAAAGGAAGAAAGACTGAGAAAGGATGGAGAGAGAAAGAAAAAAACACGTGGTCTTTGCATTTACCTGAAGACACTATCCAGGTCCCACAGGTGTCCTCAGTGATGCCCTGCTCCTCAGCAGTTGCCCTTGAGGGTGGCAATTTCAAAAAAAAAAAATGATTAATTAACAGTAACAGAAAAAAAGGAAGTTAAAGAAGCTGAATAACTGAGATAATATTGGAAGAAGGGAGGAAGAGTAGAAGTAAGGAAAAAATAGGAAGGTGATTAAATAGCGGAAAAAAGAAGAGGGTGATTAAATAGCGAAAGAAAAGAGAAGGAAAACGCGACAAATAAGAAAAGGGTGATTAAATAGCGGAAGAAAAAGAGAAGGAAAACGCGACAAATAAGAAAAGGGTGATTAAATAGCGGAAGAAAAAGAGAAGGAAAACATGACAAATAAGAAAAGGGTGATTAAATAGCGGAAGAAAAGAGAAGGAAAACATGACAAATAAGAAAAGGGTGATTAAATAGCGGAAGAAAAAGAGAAGGAAAACGCGACAAATAAGAAAAGGGTGATTAAATAAAGGAGAGAAGGAAAACGTGATAAATAAGAAGAGGGTGATTAAATAGCGAAAGAAAAGAGAAGGAAAACGCGACAAATAAGAAAAGGGTGATTAAGTAGCGAAAGAAAAGAGAAGGAAAACGTGACAAATAAGAAGAGGATGATTAAATAGCGGAAGGAAAGAGAAAGAAAACATAACAAATAAGAATAAAGTGATTAAATAACGAAAAATAAAAGAGAAAGAAGGAAAACGTGACAGATAAGAAAAGGGTGTTAAGTAGCGAAAGAGAAGGAAAACGTGACAAATAAGAAAAGGGCGATTAAATAACGAAAGAAATAAAACTGAAGGAAATCGTGATAAATAAGAAAAGGATGATTAAGTAACGAAAGGAGAGAAAAACGAGTCGGGAATAATAAAGATATTGAAAAAGGAAAGATAACGATATGAAGAAATAAGAGAAAAGGAAAACGAATCGATAATGCTAATGCTAAATAATAATGAGAAAGATAATAAGGATAAAGATAATAAAGATAATAATGAGAAAGATAATAAGGATAAAGATAATAAAGATAATAATGAGAAAGATAATAAGGATAAAGATAATAAAGATAATAATGATAAAGATAATAAGGATAAAGATAATAAAGATAATAATGAGAAAGATAATAAAGATAAAGATAATAAAGATAACAATGAGAAAGATAATAAGGATAAAGATAATAAAGATAACAATGAGAAAGATAATAAAGATAAAGATAATAAAGATAACAATGAGAAAGATAATAAGGATAAAGATAATAAAGATAACAATGAGAAAGATAATAAGGATAAAGATAATAAAGATAATAATGAGAAAGATAATAAGGATAAAGATAATAAAGATAACAATGAGAAAGATAATAAGGATAAAGATAATAAAGATAACAATGAGAAAGATAATAAGGATAAAGATAATAAAGATAACAATGAGAAAGATAATAAGGATAAAGATAATAAAGATAATAATGAGAAAGATAATAAGGATAAAGATAATAAAGATAATAATGAGAAAGATAATAAGGATAAAGATAATAAAGATAACAATGAGAAAGATAATAAGGATAAAGAAAATAAAGATAACGATGAGAAAGATAATAAAGATAAAGATAATAAAGATAATAATGAGAAAGATAATAAGGATAAAGATAATAAAGATAATAATGAGAAAGATAATGAGGATAAAGATAATAAAGATAATAATGAGAAAGAAGATGAAAATGTAGGCGTAAGAAGATAAGAATGTAATAAAATATGATAAAAAATGTTAAAAAATCTGTGATATGGAAAAGATAAATAAAAAATATGTACAAAAGAAAACGAAAGAGGAAGAAAAACTAAAATAAAAAAGGAATTAAAATGCAACAGAAAAAAAATAGCGTGTGAAAAACTTAAAATAAAATAGAAGAAAAATTAAAGCAAGGGAAACACACACACACACACACACACACACACACACACACACACACACACACACACACAAACAGGCACCCCCCACACACTACACCCATCCAAACCCACACGTACCCCCCCTCACCCCAACCCCCCCCCCCCCCCCACACACACATAACAGGCCACCAGGTAAAGTTTGGTCCCCGTGCCACCTTTGGGCCAATAAGTCAGGTGAGAGGCGCCAGGTAGTGCCATCAGAGGGTCGTTACAGGTGCCTATCTGTCTGTGTTTACGGCGGAAAGGAGAAACGGATGGCGAGAGAAAGGGGGGCGGGGTGTATGTCTGTCTCCGTCTCTCTCTCTCTCTCTCTCAGCATCACTCTCACATCATTTGATCTTCTCTTCTCTCACTTTCTCACTCTCATCCTCTCTCCCTCCCTCCCTCCCTTCCTCCTCCTTCCCTTACCTGTCCAGACCTCTCACTCAGGTGTAACGCAAGGTAAACACACCTGTCTGGTTCACTAATTCGCTTGATCTTACCTTTCTTATAGACGTGGTTTCAGATCTTGTTTTTTTCCTCTTTTTTTTTTTGTATCTTTCAGAATATATAGGGTCGTATTTTAAAACATTTTGTCCCCCAAGTACACATATTTGACAAGGCTTTCGTATGAGTTTAGGTCATTTCCAGGGGTTGTTTAATGGCACTGGTGGTGGTTTGACCCTTCTTCTGTACCATGAACCTAAAGAAACACTCATTAGAGTCCGTTTGATCCTCTCTTTGACCTTTAGAAATAGCTGATGTCATAAGCAAAAGTGCCTTAGTGGGGAGTTAGTTTTCTTCTTTAATATTGTGTAAGTGTGTTTTAATGTCCTTCGTTGTTTTTCTTTCCTCTATTTCCTTTTCCTCATTTTAAAGTAACGTTTTTGTTTTTTTTTGTTTTTTTGTCTGTATGTATTTTGAAACTATATCTTAAAGTCTTTATTCTCTAATTTCTTACTCTTTCTATCTTCCACTCTATATCTTAAGTCTTTTGCTGTTTTCTTTTTGATTTATCTATCATTTTGTATTTTAAGATCTTTCTTCTCTAATTTATTTCTCTTTCTTTTTCTATATCAAATTCTTTTTCAATATTTTTTTACATCTTTCATTCTATACTTTAAAATCTTACTTTTTTCAATTTCTTTCTTTTCTATCTTTCATTCTATATCTTAAAATCTTTCTTCTCTATTTTTTTCTTTCATTTTCTATCTAATCTTTTTGTTTTCTTTTTTTTTCTTTCATTCTATAACTCGGTCTTTTCTCTAATTTCTTTCTTTCTATCTCTCTATCACTTTATTAAGAATTATCTGCCACATTTAGCAAAGTTTCATCACACTCTTGACATTTTCTTTCACGTTTTTAAGCTTACATAGTTTACAAAATATATATGTGGTTATCATTCTCTTATGGGGTTAGGTTAGTTTCATACGCAATTAAAATTCATCGTCACTAAAAACAGATGTATGGTTAAAGTAACACACACACACACACACACACACACACACACACACACACACACACACACACACACACACACATACAAGCTTCAAATCTCCCTTTACAGTCACATCACACATACTTCAGAAGACAAGGAAGTATATCACGAACAACTATACAACACAAACGTACACACACATATATACAATCTTACAATCATCTTCCACAATAACACCACACAGTAATGGACATCAATTATACAGCAACAACACACACACACATACATACATACACACCCAAAGTCTTACACAAACCATACACCAACACTCACCCACACATATACAAACACACACCCACACACACACACAAACACTACTAGCCAACACGAGGCAACCCAGCTGGCGATAAGAGCGGCAATACCAAGGCTAAAGCAACAACAGCTGAAAGAGGACTTGAGTTAAGGGGTTTAATGGGTAATCTAAGGGGCCCAGGACATCGGCTATGGTAAGGGGCGGTTATCGGAGCACCCATCAACTCATAACAAGGGCTGACTCACTGGGAACATAAAGGATGAGTGAGATACGAGACGATACATTTGAAGTGAGTGTTCGTGGTCTTGTGGGTAAATGTTTTGGTGTGGGAGTGAGTGAAGCGAGTTGATTTTTCTGTCTGTTGTGTTTTCTTAGGTAAATGATTCTGAGATCGTTAGATACACACATGCATAGATAGTTAGAAAGAAAGATGGAAAGAAAGAAAGATGGAAAGAAAGAAAAAGAAAGAAGAATGAAAGACAACAGAAAGAGAGAAAGATACAGATATAGAGATAGATTGATAGAGCTAAATAAATAGATAAACAGATCGACAGAGGTAGATGGGTAGATATTGAGATAGACATAGAGACAGATAGATAGATAGAAAGAAAAAAAGTTAAAGAAATTCGTTTACAAAGTTAGGTAACACAAGAAAAACGTACCTCTCTCTCTCTCTCTCTCTCTCTCTCTCTGTGGTGGTTTGTTTACTATTTGGCACCTCGTCTGACACTCCCAAGGCGCAGGGGGTGGGGGGGGTTGAGTGCCACGCGAACGAGCCACCCCAGAGATCACCCTTGGCACCCCCTCCCCCTTCCCCCACTACCCCTAGAACCCCCCCTGATCCAGCCCCCCCCTAACCCCCCACCCACCCACCCCAGTGCCCCTATACAATATCCAATCCGTATCTCAATTTTTCTTTCTTTAGTTCCATTATTTTAGTCCCAAGTTTTTCGTCATTCCCCAGTCCCCAATCGTCCCCCAGCCCTTCCCACAGTGTTATCCAGTCACCAGTACTTCCCCCAGTAACGCCCCAGTACCCCAATAACCTAGTCCCAACTTTTAGTACCCAGTTTTTCGTCATTCCCCCAGTCCCAATCGTCCCCCACTCCTTCCCCCAGTGTTATCCAGTCCCCAGTACTTCCCCAGCCTCCCCCAGCAAAGCCCCAGTACCCCAATAGCTTAAGTTAGTCCCAAATTCTCTTTCTTCAGCCCTATTCTTTTAGTCTCCCAGTTTTCCATAATTCCCCCAGTTCCAATCGTGCCCCTACCTTCCCCCAGTGTTAGATAGTCCCCAGTGCTTCCCCCAGCCTCCCCAAGTAAAGCCCCAGTGCCCCAAAAACTTAGTCCACTTCATTTTTTCAGTCTTGTAGTCCCCAGTTTTTCTTCCTCCCCCAGCCGTTCCCCCAGTGTTATCCAGTCCCCAGTACATCCTTTTATCCTTCCCCAGTACTTCTTATATACCTCTCCCTAATCTTCTGCAGACCCCTTTCCTCCCCCTTTTTTTCCCTTCCCATCCCCTTCTTTCCTTCCTTTCTCTTTTTCCTTCCCATCCTCTTCTTTACTTCCTTTCCCTTTTACCTTCCCCAGACTCCCCATTATTTCCCTTCTCATCCCCTTCTTCCCTTCCTTTCCCTTTTACCTTCCCCAGACTCCCTCTTATTTCCCTTCCCATCCCCTTTTTTCCTTCCTTTCCTCTTTTCCTTCCTGCACTTCCCATCAGCCTTCCCCAGTCCTCTTTCCTCCCCCAACCTCCCCCTTTTTCCCTTCATTTTCCCCATTTTCCTTCCAGTACTTCCCCATTAGCCTTCCCCAGACTTCCCCTTCTTTTCCCCTTTTCCTTCCCCCAGTCCCTCTAGTAAGCCCCAGTTTCCCAGTTCTTTACCCCAGTGTTTCCCCAGTGTTCCCAGTTTCTTTTAGTCCCCCTCTACCCCACCCCCAGTTTTTGTTTCTCCGGGTTCCTTTTCCCCAGTACCCAACCCCAAGTACCCCCAGCGTCCCCAGTAGTTCCCCAGGGCCACAGCTTCCCCAGGGTCTTGAAATTCCCATTCTTGAGAGAGAGAGAGAGAGAGAGAGAGAGAGAGAGAGAGAGAGAGAGAGAGAGAGAGAGAGAGAGAGAGAGAGAGAGAGAGAACGTCGCTGAAGGAAGAGTTTACGGTAAGATGGAGGAGGAGGAGGAGGAGGAGGGAAAAAAAGGTTAAAGGAGGACCAACATAATGAAAAGTATCCATAAACAGGATGTGGCGCAAACTGCTCTCTCTCTCTCTCTCTCTCTCTCTCTCTCTCTCTCTCTCTCTCTCTCTCTCTCTCTCTCTCAGTGACTATTTTTTTTCCCTATTGCTTTTTTTAATGAAGGAAAAATAAGAAAAACAGAAGAAAAGGGAAACGACGAGGAGGAAGGAAGGAAGGAAGGAAGGAAAAGATTGGAGGAGGAAAAAGTGAGGAAAGAGGAAAGAGAAATAAAGAGAAGAAAAATGAAATGAAGGAGAGAAAAAAGTGAGGAAAGTAAAGAGGAAAAAGTGAGAAATGAGGAAAAACAGAAAAAAGTAAGGAAATAAAAGAAGAAAAAAGGAGAAAATTTGAAAAAGACAAGGAAAGAGAGAGGGGAAGACTAGAGAAAGGAGAGCGGACAAGTGAGGGAAGAAGGCGTGAGCGAGGGGTCAGAGGTCAGGTCAGGGTGGGGGTGGGGCGGGTCGAGGCGCTGACAGGCCGGAGTGTCAGGGAGCCAACAAAACAAACGAGTATCGCGCTTCTCAATCTCAAAACGTCAAACAAACATGACGCTTTAGGCTTCCAGGACAAAAACAGGAAAAAGACAAACCATTATTTTTTTTCAATCATTGTTTTCCTCATGTATGTCAGTATGTTTTCAGTATGTTTCTTGTATGTTTCCTGTATATTTCCTGGATGTCTGTACGTTTCCTGTAAGTTTTCTGTATGTTTTCAGTATGTTTCCTGTATGTTTCAGTATGTTTCCTGTATGTTTCCTGTATGTTTTCTGTATGTTTCCTGTATGTTTTCTGTATGTTTCCTGTATCTTCTGTATTTAACTGAAGGGGACTAAACAGTTTTCCTTGTTCATCTTTTCATTTTCATTCTCAGTTTTGTTTAGAAAGAAAAAATAAAGACAAGTAAGAAGGAGGAAAAATGAGGAATGAGGGAAGACATGAGGAAAAAAAATAAATGAAAGGAGAGAAAAGCGAGGAAGGTAGGAAGAGAGAGAGAGAGAGAGAGAGAGAGAGAGAGAGAGAGAGAGAGAGAGAGAAGAGGAAGGCAGGAAGAGAAGACAAGTAAGGAGGAGGAAAATGAGGAGTGAGGAAAGAAAAGAGGAAGAAAAAGAGAAATGAAAGAGAAAGGGTGAGGAAAAAAGGAGGAAAAAGTGAGGAATGAGGAAAAAGTAGAGGAGGAAAAAGTGAAATGAAAGAGAAAAAGCGAGGAAAGAAAGGAGAAAAAAGTGAGGAATGAGGAAAAAATAGAGAAAGAGATGAAAGAACAGAAAAAGCGAGGAAAGAAAGAAAGGAGGAAAAAGTGAGGAATGAGGAAAAAGATAAGAAGAGGAAGAGGTGAGGAAATAAAAGAAAACAATAATCTAATATTTTCTTCTTTCATGCCAAATCAATTATATGTTTTTCTTTTCACAACAAACTATTTTCCTATTTTCCTTCCATGTCTTACCCTAGTAGTTATTTCATTCTAAGTTCTTTAATCTCGACTGTCAAACTTTCTCTAAACGTCAAACCATCTTGTATTTTGTCCTTTCTCGTTTCTTTTCTTTTGTCTTTGCCTTACGATACATTAAACCTCTTCTTGTTATTTTATTTTATTCTTTTATTCTCAATCATTTCCCTTCATCATTTCCTCGCCGTCTTTCGTTTCCGCAAGACTCAATAAATTCACAAAAAGAGGTAAAAAAATAACAGTGCTCGCCTCATAAGACAATCCGATGTTAATTGTGCGATCGGATCCAAAGTTTAAAGGGATCCATAGTTTAAAGGGATTTTTAAAGGGATTCTCTCCCTTTCTCTCCTCTTGTTAAGGGTTCATTAGCGGGGTTCGAACCCTCAACACTAACAATTTGGGTTCGCGTAAATATTCGTGTTGTCCCTTTAAACAATAGGCCTAAGGGAGGAGGAGGAGGAGGAGGAGGAGGAAAAGATGAAGAAGAAGAAGAAGAAGAAGAAGAAGAAGAAGAAGAAGAACCCGGAAAAAAAAGATCGAAAAGAAAAAGAACAAGAACGAGAGAGAGAGAGAGAGAGAGAGAGAGAGAGAGAGAGAGAGAGAGAGAGAGAGAGAGAGAGAGAAGCAGACAGACACACTGGAAACATGACCACAAACAAACAAACAGACAAACAAACAGACAGACAGACAGAAACCAGAACAGCAAAAGACCATTCAACCAAAAATCTCTCTCTCTCTCTCTCTCTCTCTCTCTCTCTCTCTCTCTCTCTCTCTCTCTCTCTCTCTTATCTCACCTCTGTCATCGCGTGTATAAAATGATGATAATGATGATAACGATGGAGAAGCGAAAGAGGAGGAGGAGGAGGAGGAGGAGGAGGAGGAGGAGGAGGAGGAGGTGGAGGAGGAGGAACCCATCAACACCCTTCCCTTGGTTCTGCTTTGCTTCATGAGGGAAAGGTGATGACGGAGGAAGGAAGGGAGGAAAGGAGAGAAGGGAGGAAGAGAGAGAGGGAGGGAGGGAAGAAAGAGGGAAGAAGAGGAAGAGGAGGAGGAGAGAGAGAGAGAGAGAGAGAGAGAGAGAGAGAGAGAGAGAGAGAGAGAGAGAGAGAGAGAGAGAGAGAGAGAGAGAGAGAGAGAGAGAGAAAAAGGGAAAATTTGTGATATATCGATACTGAAAGGGTTAGAGAGAGAGAGATAGAGAGAGAGAGAGAGAGAGAGAGAGAGAGAGAGAGAGAGAGAGAGAGAGAGAGAGACGAAAAATAACAATAACAATAACACAAAAATATCTCAAGTGGTTTACCCAGGGCTTGTTACATCAGCGTCTCACAATAAACACAAAAAAACGATTCAGAACTTCAACACTAATTAATTTATCACCCTCTTAGGAGCCAGGGGGGAGGGGGAGGGGGAAGGGGAGGAGGGGTAATAAAGAACCCTTAATGATCGGGAGTTATTAATGATATGCTGAAAATTGATGATGATGATGATGATGATGATGGATATGAGAGTGCTATTATGATGATGCAGGGGGGTGGGGTGGGGGGTAGGGGGCGGAGGGGAGTGTGTGTGTGTGTGTGTGTGTGTGTGTGAGAGAGAGAGAGAGAGAGAGAGAGAGAGAGAGAGAGAGAGAGAGAGAGAGAGAGAGAGAGAGAGAGAGAGAATGTCAACCCAAAATTAAAGAAAAAAATTCAGCATATATTCATTATTTGACCCATTTTCTTTAACGTTGCGCAACCCTCTCCCGTTTTCTCTAACAGGATTTTTTTAACCTACATTCACTATTGACCCGTTTTCTTTTATAACAGTAAGTAACCCCTTTCCCATTTTCTCTAACAAGATATCTTAACCCTATATCCAACTTTAATACATATTCTTCAGTAACATTAGGCAGCGGTTTCCCATTTTCTCTTTACATACAATTTCAACCCATTTTCTTTCATAAATGGCAAACTAAACCATTCTCTCTCTCCCCCCAACAGACACCCCATCACTGCAGGCGCCCTCACCACCACACCACCACCACCACCACCACCTTCAAGTCCCCCTCGCAGCGTCCCCCACCAGCCGCCTCCACCAGCCCTCCCCCACCACCTCCACCGCCTCCCCCTCCCCAACCTGCACAAGCGGCCCCCTGCCCCCCTGCCTCCCCCACTGTGGCTGTGAGGGGGGGAAGTGCTTGTCTGAACCTACCTATTACTACGCTCCCCTCTATGCCACCCATCCCGCCCACCTGCTGTCATATCCCGCCCGTAAGTATATAGTAGTAGTAGTAGTAGTAGTAGCAGTAGAAGTAGTAGTAGTAGTAGTAGTAGTAAAGAGCGTATTATAAGATAGAAGGGGAAGGGAAAAGAAAGGATAAAAAAGAGGAAAGAAGGAGAAATTATGCAATTTTTCACATTAAGATAAGGAGAAGGGAAAAGAAAAGGGAAGAAAAGGAGAGGGATATAGATAGTTGTAGTAGTAGTAGTAGTAGTAGTAGTAGTAGTAGTAGTAGTAGTAACCTAGATTTTTTTTTCCTATCTTTTTTCCATGTTATCTTCCTATACAAAATTATTTAAACTATTCTGCTTTAGCTATCTACTTACTTTATCTATTATTATCTATTCACCTCTTATTCTCTTCCTATTATTCTTATCTTCCTTCTATAATCTCTTCATATCATTCCTCTTTCCATCCTTCTACCCTTCTTCCTCTTCTGTCTCTTCTTTTCCCTTCTCTTCCCTTCATTCTTCCTCCTGTCTACTCTTCCCTTCTTTATCCGCCCACTCATCCCTTCTTCATCCTTATTCCTATTATTACTACGTGTCTACTTAATCCTACCTATCTGCTTACTTATCTACTTACTTATTTATCTATTTACTTACTTATCTATCTATCTACTTATCTACTTATCTATCTATCTACTTACTTATCTACTTATATATCCACCTGCCCCACCCACCACCATCATCACCATCTACTATAGTCTTCCCCTTCTATATTTACCCTCTCCTCTTCCTCCTCCTCCTCCTCTTCCACCAGCTGTGTCCGGCCACCACCAGCGCCATAAAATTTGGGAGGTCCTCAGAAGGGCGCCCAGAGGAGGAGGAGGAGGAGGAGGAGGAGATAAAAATGTTGAAGAACTATTGTACTTAACGTGGAGGTGTGAAGCAGTTACAGTCTCTCTCTCTCTCTCTCTCTCTCTCTCTCTCTCTCTCTCTCTCTCTCTCTCTCTCTCAGATTAATGAAGTGTAAAGTAAAGAAGGCGTGAAGGAGTGAAGAAGGAGAGGAAGCAGAAGAGGGAGAGAGGGAGGAGGAAACAAAGGAGAGGAAAGGGAGGGGAAAGGGAGAGGGAAGGGAGAGGAAAGGGAGGGGAAAGGGAGAGGGAAGGGAGAGGAAAGGAAGGGGAAAGGGAGAGGGAAGGAAGAGGGAGAGAGGGAGGAGGAAACAAAGGAGAGGAAAGGAAGAGGGAGAGAGGGAGGAGGAAACAAAGGAGAGGAAAGGGAGAGGAAAGGGAGAGGAAAGGGAGGGGAAAGATGAAGGGAAGGGATGCAAACCTCTTCACATTAGAGTTAGGGAAGAGAAAGGAAAAGTAAGGAAGAGACAAGAGATAAAAGGAAGAGAAAAAAGAAAAAGGAAGGGAAGAGAAAAAAAAAAGAGACATAAGTATTGGAAGAGAGGAGAGAATATGAAGAATGCAAATCTTTTCATATTAAAATTAGGGAAGGGAAGAGAAGGGAAGGAAAAGAAGAGGATGAAGAACAGAGACGAGCAAATAGGGAAAGAAACAGAGGAAGGAAAAGCATAGAGAAGGGAAGGAAAGGGAAGAAACAGAAGGGGAAGAAGGGTAGAGAGGCGAGGGAGGGCAGTAGGGTCGTGAGGGGAAATGCAGGAGGGGAGGGGAAGGGAGGGGAAGGGAAGGGAAGGGAAAAGATGGGAAGGGAAGGGATGGGAAGGGAAGGGAAGGGATGGGAAGGGAAGGGAAGGGAAGGGAAGGGAAGGGAAGGGAAGGGAAGGGAGAGGAAGGGCAGAGAGGAGAATAGAAGAGCAGGGAAGGGAAGAGAAGGAAAAGGAAGTAAAGGAAAGGGCTGGGGAAGGGAAGGGAAGGGAAAGGCAAAGGAGGGCAGGGGAAGGAAGGGAAGGAAGAGGAGGAAAGGGAAGGGTATAGAAGAGCATGGCAAGGAATGGAGAAAGAAGGGAAGGAAGGGGAAAGGAAGGGCAGGGAAGGGTGAGGAAAGGCTGGGAAGGGCAAGGAGGGAAAGGGAGGGCTTAGAAGGGGAGGGAAGGAAAGGGAAGGGTGAGGAAGAGCTGGGAACGAGAGGGAGGGGAAGGGAAGGAAAGGGAAGAAAGAGAAGGGGAGGAAAGGGTAGGGGGGTATAAAAGAACAGGGCATAGGAGGGCAAGAGAAGGAAGGGAAGGGAAGGGAAGGGAAAGGAAGGGAAGGGTGAGGAAGAGCTAGGAAGGGGAAGGAGGGGAGGGGAATGGAAGGAAAGGAAAGGGAAGGGAAGGCAAGGCAGGGTACAGAAGAGTAGGGTATAGGAGGGCAGGGGAAGGAAGGGAAGGAAGGGAAGGGTGAGGAAGAGCTGGGAATAAGAGGGAGGGGAAGGAAAGGGAAGAAAGAGAAGGGGAGGAAGAAAGAAGGGGAAAGGAAGGGTAGGGAAGGGCTGGGAAGGGCAAGGAGGGGAAGGGAGGGCTTAGAAGGGGAGGGGAGGGTGAGGAAGTGCTGGGAACGAGAGGGAGGGGAAGGGAAGGGAAGAAAGAGAAGGGGAGGAAAGGGTAGGGAAGGGCTGGGAAGGGCAAGGAGGGGCTGGGAAGGGCAAGGAGGGGAAGGGAGGGCTTAGAAGGGGAGGGAAGGGTGAGGAAGTGCTGGGAACGAGAGGGAGGGGAAGGGAAGGGAAGAAAGAGAAGGGGAGGAAAGGGTAGGGAAGGGCTGGGAAGAGCTGGGAAGGGCAAGCAAGGAAGGGCAGGGAGGGCTTAGGAGGGGAGGCAGCTCTTCTCGTAATGTTTTATGTTGTTTCGTGCGCCAAACAGTCTCGGCGCGAAGCAGGTCCCCGTTGGACAAATAAGCGACACCAACCATTACCAGCAGACTGTGAACGCCCCCCTCGCCACCCCTTACCACCCCTCACTTCCTCCCTCACTCCCTCTCTTCTTTCTCTCTTCTTTCTTTTCCATCCTTCTCTCTCGCCACCCTTCACTCCTTCCCTCATCCCCAATCTTCTGTTTCTCCTTTCTTCTATTCATTCTTCTGTCTCATCTATTTTCCCTCTCCATCCCTCACTCCCTCTTCTTTCTCTCCTTCATTCCTTCATTCTCTCTATCTCCCTCACTTCTTCCCTCATCTCCCTTATCCCCGTTCACTCATTCCCAATCTTGTTTTTCATTTCTTCTGTTCATTTTTCTTTGTCTGGTCTTATTTGTTTTTCCTCTCCATCCCTCACTTCGTTCTCTCCTTCCCTCGCTTCTTTTCATCCCTCTTTCCGTCTCTTCTCACACCCTCTAACTCCCCTTCACTTCCTCCCTCATTCCCTCTTTTTTTTCCTCCATCCCTCTCTCCCTTCATTCCATCCCTTTTCCCCACTCCTTTCTCTCTTTCCCTCTCTTCTCTGTTCTCTTTTCTCTCTTATCTGCTTTTCCTCTCCACCCTTCATTCTCTCTCTCTCTCTCTCTCTCTCTCTCTCTCTCTCTCTCTCTCTCTCTCTCTCTCTCTCATTCTTTCTTTCCCCATTCCTCCCTCCCTCCTTCCCATTTGTTTTCTCTCTCTTCTCTTCCTTTCCCCTTTTCCCTTACCTCCATTCATCCTTCTTCCATTCTTTCCACTTTATCCATCCTTTTTCCTCCCTTCCCTTCACTATTCCTTTTTTTTATTCCTTTCTCTCCCTTCGTCCTATTCCCCACTCATGCTTTCTCCCCTCCTTTCTTCCCTCTATCTCTCTCTCCATCCTTCTTTAACTTCTATATCCCCTTTCTCTTCCCTTTCCTCCCCCTCCTTTCCTATCTTTCCATTCTTTTCCCTCCATCCCATCCTCCATTCTTTTCTCTTCCCTCCTTACCTCCTAATGCATCCTTCCTTCCCTCTATCTCTCCTTTAATTATCTTCTTCCCTTCTTCGGTTTCCTATATATACAATTAATAGTCTTTAAGTACAGTTACAATGACAGTCCCGAGCCCACACAGGTAACAGGTAAAGATAATTGGTCCCTTAATTGCCAGGTATTTTACGGTATAGTCACTTTAGGAATAAAAACACAGGTAACACTTGCCAGGTTCTTTAAAAGGCAACGGTGGTGGTAGTTTCCCGTTTTCAATTAGTAATGGAAATAAAAGAGAAACAAAGATAAAGAAAACGTAGGAGGTGGGAAATAGTAGGAGAGGAAAGGGAGTGAAAATGAGGAGGACGAAGAGAAGAGGAAGAGAAGGAGAGGAGAATGATGAAGAAAATGTAAGTTATGAGAAACAGAAGGAGAGGAAAGGAAGGGAAAAGGAGGAGAATGATGAAGGGAAGGGAAGAGAAGAGGAGAGGAGAATGTTGAAGGGATGGGAAGGGAAGAGGAGAGGAGAATGATGAAGGGATGGGAAGAGGAGAATGATGTAGGGAAGAGGGGAGGAGGAGGATGAAGGGATGGGAAGCGGAGAATGATGAAGGGAAGGGAATGGAAGAGGAGAGGAGAATGATGAAGGGATGGGAAGATGAGAATGATGAAGGGAAGGGAAGAGGAGAGGAGAATGATGAAGGGATGGGAAGAGGAGAATGATGAAGGGAAGGGAAGGGAAGAGGAGAGGAGAATGTTGAAGGGAAGGGAAGAGGAGAGGAGAATGTTGAAGGGAAGGGAAGAGGAGAGGAGAATGTTGAAGGGATGGGAAGAGGAGAATGATGAAGGGAAGGGAAGGGAAGAGGAGAGGAGAATGTTGAAGGGATGGGAAGAGGAGAATGATGAAGGGAAGGGAAGGGAAGAGGAGAGGAGAATGTTGAAGGGAAGGGAAGGGAAGAGGGGAATGATGAAGGGATGGGAAGAGGAGAATGATAAAGGGAAGGAAAGAGAAAAGGAGAGAATGATGAAGAAAATATGAGCAATGATAAAGAGTAAGAGAGGAAAGGGGAGTGAAAATGAAGAGAAAGATGAGGGGAATGGAAGAGAAAAGGAAACTGATAGAAGAGGAAAGAGAATGAAAAAGATAGGAAGGAAAGAGAAGAGGAAAATCGTAGGAGGGAAGGGAATGAAAATGAGAAAGAAGGGAAGGAAAGAAAAGAGGAAAATTACAAGGAGAGGAAAGGGAATGAAAATGAGAAAGAAGGGAAGGAAAAAGGAAAACAAAAGTAGAGGAAAGGAAATGAAAATGAAAAGGGAATAAAAGAGAAAAGAAGAAAGAATGAAGATAAGCAAAATATACTGATGAAATTATAAAATGCAATAATAAAAAGAAATACAATGGAAAAAGTTAAGAAATAATTAGTGTTTTGTTGGCAGGAAATAACTTAACGTATCTTGGAGAGAGAGAGAGAGAGAGAGAGAGAGAGAGAGAGAGAGAGAGAGAGAGAGAGAGAGAGAGAGACAACCAGCTGGACGATGAATAACAAGACCCTCTCCCCGTTTTCTTTCCCTCTTTACCCTCTTAAGTAGTTTGAACGCGAGCATTTAGTGAGGAAATAAATCGCTTCTCACGCAACAACGAAAACAAACCTTAAAATACGAAACGAGAGACACAACGTATACACACATTCTCTCTCTCTCTCTCTCTTTCTCTCTCTCTCCCAAGACAAAGAAGTATCGAGAGAGAGAGAGAGAGCAACCACCCCGCACGCGTCTTCCCCTCATCCTCTTCCTTTTCTTCCCCTCCTCCTCCTCCTCCATGTTTCTTCGGACAAGTTCCCAACCACATCAGTATACACCAAGTTACCATTAGCAGAGGAGGAGGAGGAGGAAAAGAACCCTCCCACCCTTACCACCTTCCCCCGCTGGAGTTCCCTTTCTTCCCCTTCCTCCACGGGGCCGCAGGGGCGAGAGTTCGAGACCCGCGGGTTGGGGATGCGCCCTGGTGAGTGTTTACAGGGAATGGCTGGGTTAGTCTGCAGCCCGAGCACTGTGATTCGTCTCGAACAAACAGTTTACTCGCTTCTGTCGGCATTTTGACTCATTCCCGTTTGTTTATAAGCTCATCCTCGGAGGTTTTCGTTAATTCGGGGGTTTCGGAACGCTTCGCTCAGCCTGAAGCCTCGAGCCTGCCCCGCGCGGACCAAATGGAGCGGAACGGGTGAAGGGCGGTGAGGCGGCGGGTTGTAACAATGTTTGGGGCGCCTCTCCAGGGCACGGCGGCATTCATTCACTTTTATTAGGCTATAGCGTTTCATCAGTCAGCGTGATTATAGGCACATGATCCGCGGCAGCAAACACGCGGCGCCAACACCACCCGCGCCAGAATTATCGCTAAAACTGTTGACGGGCGAGCGCCATCTGGCACTTTGATACGGAGTCTGCTGCTGGGGGGGAGAGAGGGGGAAGGGGAAGAAGAGGGCCGAGTCTTCCTCCTGCTGTTCTGTCTTCTCTCCCTCCGCTCCTCCTTTCCTTGGTATACTGCATGACATCTGATCTTTGCAAATTATCATGTATCCATTTTTACACATACGATCACTTTTTTTTTTTTTTTTTTTTTTTTTTTTGGTGGGGTGTGATGGACGGCCCCAGCCCATTATAGCGCAGGCAAGTGTTTATAGTGGCGCTAATGAATAATAATAGCCCTTTTATCTTACAGCAACTAATGATAATGTAATAGTGTTATGATAGTAGCAACAAGTCTCTATTGCAGTGTATGGCGGCAGGAGCTGATCGTACATAATAATAAAGAAAGAATATATTTTATGGTACTAACACTTTTTTTTGCAGTGGAAGACGGAGGCGTGGGCGGGCATTGCGGGGAGGTGGTGGGCGTGGGCTAGCAGTAACTAATAATAGAGAATAAAATAATGGTACTAACACATCCCTTTCTTCTACAGTGTATGGCGGAGGCGTGGGCGGCGGAGGCGGGCATCGCGGGGAGGTGGTGGGCGTGGGTCAGGCTGGGGGCGCGCACGGGCGGAGGAAGAGGACGTGGACGCGCGCGGTGTTCAGTAACCTGCAGCGGAAGGGCCTCGAGAAGCGCTTCCAGATGCAGAAGTACATCACCAAGCCGGACCGACGCCAGCTGGCCGCCACGCTGGGCCTTACCGACGCCCAGGTGAGAATGGGTCACCTTTTCGGGGAGGTCGATCTGTGACTTTTCGTGGGTTTCTATAAGTCCTCTGGGTTTTCTTTAACTTTTCGGGGATTTTCTATGATTTTCAGGGGGGGATTATAGGACTTTGAGGGATTTTCTATGATTTTCAGGGGGGGATTATAGGACTTTGAGGGATTTTCTATGATTTTCAGGGGGGGATTATAGGACTTTGAGGGATTTTCTATGATTTTCAGGGGGGGATTATAGGACTCTGAGGGTTCTTCTATGATTTTCAGGGGGGGATTATAGGACTTTGAGGGATTTTCTATGATTTTCAGTGGTGGTTTATAGGACTTTTGGATTTTCTATGATTTTCAGGGGATTATAGGACTTTGAGGGATTATATATATATATATATATATATATATATATATATATATATATATATATATTTATTGAGGGGTTTCTGTGACTATCCTGGACTTTGTAACAATTTTGGATTTTCTATGACTTTTTAGGGGGGTTTCAATAACTTTTGGGGGGGGGTTCTATGACTTTTGAGGAATTTTCTAAGATTTTTTGTTTGTTTTCTACTACTGGTTTTGGGTTTTAATGTTTATTGAGGGGTTTTATATTACTTTCTGGGGGGAGGGGAATTATGACTTCTATGGCTTTTTTGCGTTTTCTATTATGTTTCGTCCCAGTTTTCTTTTCTTTTTTATATACGGTAAAGGATGCAGGGTCTTGTTAGTTATTTCCTTCTCAATGTGAAGTTCCTCGATCATTCTTTTAAGTCTTCCTCAGCATTACTAATTAAGTATAAGACCGTTCTCTACGACTTGATGGTTGTTGAAGGAGTCATTCGCCATAACAAGCATCACGAACCACCGAACGACCATTTGACATCAACTCCTGAAACTATTACATCGATCACACCTCCAGCATATATCCCACCTTTCTCCTATTACCTTGTCTCTCTGTGAAGTCCCTCGGTCATTCTTTAAGTCTTCCTCAGCATCACTAAGTATAAGACTGTTCTCTACGACTCGATGGTTGTTAAATGAGCTATTCGCCATAAGCATCATGAACCACCAAACGACCATATGACACCGACTCCTGAAACTAATACGATCTCATTCACACTTCCTCAGCATAATATCCCAACCACCACCTCCTCCTCCTCCTCCTCGACATATATCCCAAACAATACATGAGAGTAGATAAATACACATGGAGAACACCCTATACCCCTTTGAAACGAGTATAATCCCTACCTGACTGGTTTGGGTATACTCTGATTTGAAACACTGGAAATAGTTGAGAGATATGCGCGTCTAAACGGAAAACTCACCCATGAACACCCGGTTAACCTTCTCTGTGGCCTTGGGAAATAGTATGGGAGTCTGATACGTTTAAGAATATGAACCTAACCCTCACCATCTTACTTGAAGCACCCCCATGAGCAGCCCAACTCCCTCCTCTCATATACCCTGATTTAGAGCCTTCCACGGGGCACACGGCACTCATATTACCCCTGGGCACTTCTGAAAGGTTTATTATTCCAAAGAAACACAGCACGACCACTTAATATTAGGCAGAAAGTCATAGGTTTAAAAATATGGACCTAATAAGTCACCATATTTGAAGCACCTCCGAGAGCAAGCCCTCCCTCGCCTCATACCCTGATTTAGAGCCTTCCACGGGGCACACGGCACTCATATTACCCCTGGGCACTCCTGAAAAGATTATTAGTCCAACGAAACACAGCACGACCACTTACTATCAGGCAGAAAATCGTAACAGCAGATTAAAACGTATAAAAATATGGACTCACGCTCACCATCTAATTTGAACCACTTCTATGAGCCAGCCCTCCCTCACCTCATATACCCTGATTTAGCACCTTTCACCAGGCACACAGCACTCTTATCACTTCTGGGCACTCCTGAAATCCTTATTAGTCAAACAAAACACAGCATGGTCACTTACTATTAGACAGAAAGTTGATTTTGAGGCGAATTGAAGAGTAACCAACCGCTCTCCCTCCTTGTCCTTTGCTCTGTTCCTTTCTGCGCATGCGTGTGACGTCATGAGCCAAAATTTCAACATAGATTCATTTAGCTTTCTACTCTTCCCTGGTAGCCTTAGAGTACTGTTTAAATGCAATATAGAAAGACTAGACTCATTTTTAATCACCATAATCTCACCAACTTTCAGTAATATATATTTTGTATTTGATTGGCTTTATTTTGGTGGTTATTGTAGCCCACTTTATTTGTTGTTTGTGTGTATGTGTGTGTCATTAGGAGAATAGCAGAATTAAAGCAACTTGGCAGTATTTTAATTATAGGTTTTGTGGTAATTTGACTCTCTCTCTCTCTCTCTCTCTCTCTCTCTTTATTCCTTGTTTTCCCTCTCTCTCTCTCTCTCTCTCTCTCTCTGTTGATTTATTTATTTTTCTTTTTTTTCTCCTTTTATTCCTTATGTTCCTTCTCACTATTCTTCTACCTCTCTCTCTCTCTCTCTCTCTCTCTCTCTCTCTCTGATGACCTAACCTAACCTAATCTGACCTGATGTGCCCTGACCTAACAAACTCCTTTTCCCCACCCAGGTCAAAGTATGGTTCCAGAACAGACGGATGAAATGGAGGCACTCGGAACTCAAGAAGCGAGACCAACAGCAACAGCAACAGCAGCAGACACAGCAAACTCAGCAGCAGGAACAGCCCCCACAGCAAGGCCCACAGACAGACAGCCAGATGGAGGAAGAGGAAGAGGAGGAGGAGGAAGAGGAGTCAGAGGGAGGAATGGATTGCACGGAGGAGAGGAATGGGGTCTTCAGGCCTGGAAGTGAAAGGGAGGTGAATGGGACGGACGACACAGCGGCCAAAAAGACCTTATAGAACCTCATGAATCTCTTAATATACGCGATAGACATACTAAAAAGAAAGTTAGTGTGAATGAGCACCTATTTAAAATCTATTCCTACTCATAAAAAGTCCAGAACAGAATAATTAATGGAAAAAAACATAATAGAGTGACCTTACAGAACTTAATATACTCAATACACATAGTAAAAGAAGTCTAATATGAATGAGCACCTATTTAAAATCTATTCCTACTCATAAAAGGACCAGAACAGAATAATTAATGGAAAAAAACATGAGATAGTGACCTTACAGAACTTAATATACTCAATACACAAAATAAAAGGAATCTAATATGAAGAAACACCTTTTTAAACATCTATTTCTACTCGTAAAAAGACCAAAACAGAACAATTAATGGAAAAAGCATAATATAGTGACCTTACAAAACCTAAATATACTCAATACACAAAAGAAATACAATATGAAGAAACACCTATTTAAACATCTATTTCTACTCATAAAGAGACCATAACAGACTAATTAAAGGCCACATCAACATATATTACTAGCGAGATAATTAACTGGGTGCTATATTGGTCCATTTCAGTGAAGAGATCCTATTTATCATGTATTTAGTGTAGGTTTTTTAGTTCCTTTCTCGCCCTGTACAATAACTTATAATAATTTGATGTCCTGTATATAGAGTTAGATGTATGATATGTAATAGAGGTGATAATGCAGTCATGTCTCCTAGAGGGCTTGTTTTATTTCATGTTTATTCTCCTTACCCAAAAAATACAGGAGAGGGAAATAGGAAAGGATATGGAAAAAGGTGAATAAGGAAAAAGTGCACAGAGGATAAAAGGAAGAGTGAGAAAAAATGAAAGGAAAAAAAGGAGAATGGAAAAATGCATAAGAAGGGAAAAAGGAAAAAATTCAGAAAAGGGAAAAGGAAAAAAATCAGAAGGGTAAAAGAAAGAGAAATTGGAATAGGGAAAAAGGAAAAGGGAAAGGGGAAAAAGGAAAAAATGCACAAAGAAAAAGAGAAAAGGGAAAATGGAAGAGAAAAAGGAAAAATATGAACAAAAAAGGCAAAAAAGATATGCTTGTTTAATTAATTGGTCAAGAAAAAAAGAAATCATCAACACAAATCAACCATTGTAAATAGTAACACACACACACACACACACACACACACACACACACATACACACACACACACCAAAAAAAATAAACACATAAACAAATAAAATAAAAAACAAATAAAACAGGAGCAGGACCAGGTAATAAAAACCACAGCACAGCGCACTTTTACACTACGAGTATTTTATTATTATTTAGGTGGAACAATAAAAAAAGTGGACACATACACCTGGACAGCTCTCACCTCACTCCTCCTCCTCTTCCAGCACCGACTACAAACTGACTAACACTTGAGTGGCAGCAATAGGTGCAAACACCATCATGAACACTATACACAAGGGTTCCAATGCCACTCCCAGCCACGACTCTACAGAAAGAGGATCATGAACCTGTTATCAAAGGGACTACTTCCTCGCAGGTGTATAGATGCTAGCAGGTGGAATGGGGCTATATATGAAGAGTTAAGATGCTATTTAATGCTACTATGGCCCCTCAAGGCACCTCTTTGGCCATGGCTGGGAGTGACAATCTATGGTGAACTCTCTCTCTTTCTTTCTCTCTCTCTCTCTCGCACACACACACACAAACCCATACACACACATAATGAGC
This sequence comes from Eriocheir sinensis, assembly GCF_024679095.1. Classification (NCBI taxonomy): domain Eukaryota; kingdom Metazoa; phylum Arthropoda; class Malacostraca; order Decapoda; family Varunidae; genus Eriocheir; species Eriocheir sinensis. Next base: position 18,836,068 of record NC_066515.1, on the reverse strand, counting down.
TTGAAGGTTCTGCACATCTGTTTATCACTGGTTTAACTTCAAATTGCATAGATACATTCAGTAAGGCCTACATTGATCAAGCACAAACACTGGCTGGCTATCCTTCAACAACAGTATATTAGTAGTAGTAGTAGCTCAAAGCCTCTAAAAAGCCAATTATAATTCCTTACACGAGTTCACAAATTAATGGATTACACGAACTTTTCCACACACCTTTTAATTGGAGTACACATTTTTTTTTCACGAGGTTTACTATACAGGGTTCGTTTGACTAAATGTACGCTGGAAGAGACCAATGACATGTAATTCGGAGTTCTTTCAATACCGCCTAAAGGTTATCGCTTCCTGAACCCCCTAGAGGACACTAAGGCCTTGCTAAGCAGACTTCAAAGCATTAATATGGACCACAGACACACCACACACCCACACACAAGCGCACACAGCAACACTCACTTTCACTCCCCACAAAATCATATCATACTCCACCATACAACTCCACCGAAATAAAACTCTACTACATCCCTCTAGATATAAATCCACATTTCTTCCACATTAGAAAATTAAGAAGGGGAATTTTATAGTGGCGATGCACACCACGGATTTGGCTTGGAATGTAAAAAAAGGAATTCGATCGGGTTACAAAACACGTCAACAACACGATAACCTCCGCTCGTCACAAACCACAGCTCACCAGACGCCTTGAGCAAGCAAAAAATTACTTTCTGCTGACACACATACACACACACATACAGGCGGACACATACACACACACACATACACACAGCGATAAGCCTTCCCGTCCCTATAAATACAAGCAGAAACAGTCACCCTCACATACATATATAAATACAGTCACTCGTCATTAGCGGAAAACTCTCGGTGCCCGCCAAGCAACACACGGGTCTATGAGTACCTAGCGAGGCTCACGGTCTTCCGCGTCGATACAAAAGTTGGTTGCATAGTCTCGTTTTGATCTGCCTTCGATCTCGTTAAAATGGTTCCTGGAGGACTTTCACAAATTAGTACATACCACATTTTGAAACACGATAACCATACCAATGCGCGTCTTAAACCTATAATATCAGTGGAAAGGTGAAATATCATAGAGGAAAACTAAATCTTGGCCTAATTCTCACTGCGACGGAGGAGACAATAAATTAGGGAATCGTTAGGTGTGTATATATATAGACTCAATGCCACTAACACATCTACGGTTTCTCGGGAAAGTTAGTATAATTATTTCAAAGGTAAAGCCTGTAACTCATTCTATGTTAAAATTAACTCTATCCGAAGCTTATTAGTATACAGCTTAATTAAAACACAATCGATATATATATATTACACTTAAAATCTTCTTGTACTACCTTAAAACTGGCAACCATGTTTTAGGCGAAATAAATACATACGCAACCATCAACAAAAACAGGGACTTTGAGTATGTAGGTATTTGTACACTCAACATTACTGTATTAAGGAGGAAAGGGAAGGTATGGGAAGGGATGGGAAAGTAAGGTAAGGTAAGGTTAGGGAAGAGAAGGGAAGGGAAGGTATGAGAAGGGAAGGGAAGGTATGGGAAGGGAAGGGAAGGGAAGGGAAGGGAGGGGAGGGTATGGGAATGGATGGGAAGGAAATGGAATGAAAAGGAAAGGAAAGGAAGAGACAGGAAGATAAGGTAAAGTAAGGTAAGGTAAGGTAAGCTAAGGTAAGGTAAGGTAAGGGAAGGGAATGGAAGGTAAGGAAGGGAAGGGAAAGTATAGGAAGGTAAGGGAAGGTAAGGGAAGGTATGGTGAGGTAGGGGAAGGTAAGGGAAAGTATAGGAAGGTAAGGGAAGGGAAGGGAAGCTATGGAAATGGAAAGGAAGGTAAGGGAAGGGAAGGGAAAGTATGAGATGGTAGGGAAGGTAAGGTAAGGCAAGGTAAGGTAAGGTAAGGTAAGCTATGGCAAGGTATGGTATGAAGATCTGAAGGTATGGGAAGAAAAGATAAATTAAAAGTATCACCCAACAACTACTAAGGGACAAACACCTGGAATTTTCATCACCAGACTAATATTCATTCACCTGACACTAAGCCATTCATAAGCTAAAAAGAGCAACATCCTTTTCCCACCAACAAAAACACACACTCTCTCTCTCTCTCTCTCTCTCTCTCTCTCTCTCTCTCTCTCTCTCTCTCTCTCTCTCTCTCTGCCCCTTACCTCCATCCATTCTTCTTCTTTTCTTCCTTTTATTCACTCGCTATCCCTCTCTGTCCTTTCCATCCATCCCTTCTCCCTTCCTTCACTTTATATGCTCGTTCTCCCTCTCTGTCCCCTCTTCCTTTCTTCACTCTATCTCTCTCTGTCCCTTGTGTCTATCCCTTCTTCCTTCCTTCACTCTCTATCCCTCTCTGTCCCTTACGTCCATCCCTTCTTCCTTCCTTCACTTTATCCATATTTCCCTTCCCTCCTCCTTTCCCCTCCGTCCCATCCTGCATTCATTTCTACCTTCCATCCTTTCTGTACACTTTTACAATCTCTCGGACACTAACCCATCGCAATGTAATCTTAAATAATCTCACCAAACTAGGCAACTTGACTCCCCAACTCTGGCAAGGCTTAAAAGAAACAGCCATGTCCATTTCCTTCCACCAAAACCTTAACATTTCCACCATTCAAGACCTCAGACAAGCCTAACTTATCACAAGGTTAATTCATAAACCAAGCAATTCAAGACTTTTCAGCAATGGGGAGGCAAAGAAAAAGGAGTTAGTACCCTTCTCCGACCCCCTGCAGCTTATTAACTTATGTACACGATCTCAGACATTTATCAACACAAGCCCACCTCGACACAGGGTTTAACAATCTCCCAAACCAAGCAATGCAGCCTCTGGTAAGGTTAAAATAAGAGCTGTTAGTACCCTTTCCCTACCCCCTGCAGCTTCTAAACTCATGTACACAATCTATAACCTTCACAGACTTAAGCCCACCTCAACACAGGGTTTAATAATCTCCCAAACCAAGCAACTCAGACTCTGGTAGGGTTAGAATGAGAGCAGTTACTACCCTTTCCCTACCCCCTGCAGCTTCTAAACTCATGTACACAATCTAAAACCATCACCAACACAAGCCCACCTCGACGTAGGGTTCAATAATCTCCCAAACCAAGCAACTCAAGACTCTGGTCAGGCTAAAATGAGAGCAGTTACTACCCTTTCCCTACCCCCTGCAGCTTCTAAACTCATGTACACAATCTAAAACCCTTACCAACACAAGCCCACCTCGACATAGGGTTCAATAATCTCCCAAACCAAGCAACTCAGACTCTAGAAAGGTTAAAATAAGAGCGATTCACTCTCCCTAACATATGACCTTGACACACAATATAAAATCCTCACAGAAACAATCCCATCTCAACATTCCATTAAATTACCTTCAAACTCAGCAACTTAAGACTTTGCAGCTTAGGTAAAAAAAAAGAGCAATGACCTTCTCCTAACACTAAGACCTTGACACACAAACACAATCAATAACCCTCACAGAAACAATCGCATTTCAACATTCCATTAAATAACCTTCAAACTCAGGAACTTCAGACTTTGCAGCTTAAAGACTTCACAGCTTGGGTAAGAAGAAGAGCAATGACCTTCTCCTAACACTAAGACCTTGACACACAAACACAATCTAAACCCTCACGGAAACAAGGCGTCAACACAAGGTCAAATCAACTCAAAAACCAAGCAACTCAGACTCCCCAGCTTCCACCACCAAGAAGCTGACACGACACACACACAAACCCAAGTCTTCTCTAGCTCACACTCCTCCCAGAAGCCCCCATGTCTCACACCCTCGGGATATGTACACAAGCCAGGCCCAGAGAAATAAATATTAAAACGATGGCTTCCAGTAATGTTCTTTGACTTGTTGATGGTGTACGGTATGTCTGGACCCTCACTAACAGTCCAAGGCTACCCCTAGAGACACAACCTGGCATGGGACTCGGAAACACACACTCGCACACACACGCACACTCTTCCCTTGTAGAGCAGTAAAACCTCCCCTGAACAGACTAATCATGGAGAAAGGCACTCCAATGGAAGCTTAGGACCACCACACAATCGTTTCCTTCACGTAGTTGACTGACGGCACGAACAGCCACTGGCCGGCGCAACACATCACCCGAAACACTCTCCCTGACAACACCGTCCCTGAACACACACCGCCCCTCACAGGCACTTCAGTCACTGGTACGAGCACACACGGAGCACAGACCTGCCGCCACGCCCCGCCACTCTGCCACACCCACATGAGCCTGGCTAGTCCTGGGTCAACTTTGCCTGTTAAAAAGAGGTTTTACTGTGTGTGGGCAGCTACTAATAATATATGTGGCCCACGACATTTGTGAAATGGTATACATATGATCACATAACAACCTGTTGTCCCTAAACATAAGTGTGATACATGAACCAAGGCTAAGGGAGGGAGGAAGGGCTTGTACAAACAATCTCCTGGACAGCACACAGAGTGGGAACTGTGCAACGCATTACTCAGCAGCACAAATGTTTCCCGATATAGTTCTCCAATATATTATAACTTAACATTAAAATTTAATAAACATCATATTGTCTATGGCCTGAAATTTACTGATAAACAACTGACTTAATTTACTGCCTTAAGAAGAATGACGGCATACAGTGTATGCAATTGAGACATAGATTTTCTAAGTTGAAAGCAACATGTACCAGCCCCTTCAACACACTAAAAAAATATATATTGCAATACTTCCTATATGTCATTAGTTGCCATGAACCCAACTGACTCATAGCTCAGTAATACAAGATGGACCAATAACAGCAAACATCAAAAATACTGAATCAAATAGAATCGCTGTGAACACCATCACACTCCACGCCAGGAGAACTGGATCACCCTCACTGCACCTCCATGAGTCGTATCACTGTCCGTCACTCTCCGCCTCCGTGGCCTCACAGTCCCCGTGACACGTGATGCCACCCAGTATTTACTTCAGCTGCACAACACTGTTTATACACTAAGTTTACACACTCAAGCAGACTTGCTCACAGGCTCGTAGGCAATGATACAACTTTGTTTAGTCCAGTAGGCTGCACACGGCACACTCGTCTGGCCATGGGATGAAACACTCGCCATAATTGTCTCTCACAGAATGTTTGTCTCACCGTGGGTCACCGGCAAAGCTAAACGAAAGCCAAAAATGACTCACTCAAAACCTAAAGCATATTTTCTAAGCATTCGGCTTCACTTATGATGCACAGAAAGTCTACACAAGACGAAATAAATATGTACATGTGGCACCTACTGCTAACTGTATCAAATTAACCTGTAACAACTGGAGCAAATCTCTCACACTCACACACACTCACACACACACACACAGTGGACTAAGGCTCTGCCCCATCAGGCTCCACACTGGCAGGCTGAGGTTCAAGCCCTGCTCAAGCCTAAAGATTTTCACATTGACAAGGAGCAGTTACGGTCCCTCCTCGAGCAAGAGGGGCGGGCGTGTGGTGCGTGAAGGCCCCAGCAGTACCCAGAGATCGGCTAAGCTCTGATATGCTCTCAACATGCAGGTACTTGCTGGCGATCACGAGTCCAGCACATGATCAGGCCGTGGTGAGTCATACACTCACACATATGCATACACACTCACACACACACACACACACACACACACATACACATCAGGGGCATGCAGGACCCTCACTATACACACCATGCAAACTAACGAACATTCATAGACGCTAGAAATATCATCAAATCGTCTAGCCGCGGGGAGGACTGAGAACAATATCACAAGGAATTCATTACCCCAACTTATTCTGCACGATAAACATTCAAAATCATGGCCTATTATTGTCTTCTTCATGCATTGTAACCTCAAGGAGTAGGTTCGTTTGTAGAGTAATCTTGGTAGAATACATGGCAGCACGTCACATAAAGCTAAAGAGATCTGAGTCAGTATAAATTGGGGCTGTAACTGTGGGGCATATCCAGGTTCCCTTAGCACAAGACTGCCGACGGAAAAACAGAAGTAGAGTTGGATTGGCTTGCACGTCTTCCTGCGGTAAATTAACCTTCCCTTCACACATCAGACAATGGCAAAACATAAATAAAGATGAATTGGCTCCTAACACCTTCCTGCAGTAACTTGACCTCTTTACACATCAGGCAATGGTAGAACAGATATGAAGTTGAATAGGTTTGTCACATCTCCCTGCAGTAAATTAACCCTTTCTTCATGCATCAGGCAACGACAAAACAGAGGTTGAATTGGCTTATCGCGTCTTCCTGCACTAAATGAACCTGATCTTCACACATCAGGCAACGGCAAAACACAAGTTGAATTGGCTTGTCGCGTCTTCCTGCACTAAATGAACCTGATCTTCACACATCAGGCAACGGCAAAACACAAGTTGAATTGGCTTGTCGCGTCTTGCAGCAGTAAATCAACCTGATCTTCACACATCAGGCAACGGCAAAACACAAGTTGAATTGGCTTATCGCGTCTTCCTGCACTAAATGAACCTGATCTTCACACATCAGGCAACGGCAAAACACAAGTTGAATTGGCTTGTCGCGTCTTGCAGCAGTAAATCAACCTGATCTTCACACATCAGGCAACGGCAAAACAGAAGTTGAATTGGCTTGTCGCGTCTTGCAGCAGTAAATCAACCTGAACTTCACACATCAGGCAACGGCAAAACAAAAGTTGAATTGGCTTGTCGCGTCTTCTTGCACTAAATGAACCTGATCTTCACACATCAGGCAACGGCAAAACAGAAATAAAATCGCGTCTTCTTGCACTAAGTTAACCTTCTCTTCGCTCTTAACAGCAAACAACTAAAAACGTCTACTTGTTACTCATTCAGACATTCATGGAAACCTCTTAAACTGTACACTCTCAATACAGTACATTACTAATACAAGATAAATTAATAACACAAATAAAATGAGTATATGATTGCCAAGAGTGGGTGAGACTCATAGCTCATCCAACCCCATAAGGACGCCTAACAAAAAAGAAGAAGAAGAAGAAGAAAAGACGATTCCTACACTATTCGAACAGTAAAATCCCGTTCCTTGTACTGAGATCCCCTAACGACGCACCCGACCAATTACCATTATGATGAAACTATACCCAAGTTATTTCTATTGGCTGGGTGTTTATTGTCACAAGTTCAACAGACTATGAAAACCAGCACAAAACATCTACCCTAGTTTCTATATCTGGAAAATGTCCGTCGGTGTATTCATAGAGGAAGACCAAGACCCTACTGAAGCATATGGTGAATTCTATTGATATATATTCATTACGCTGGTTGAGAATTCTTTACCGAGAATGCTTGGGACCGGAAGAGTTTTAGATTTCAGAATTTTCATCATGTAACTTTTGGTGGGGTATTAAGTTTGTTTCGGCAAGTAACACAATCTTCACAATCTTAACACTTGCCTATTAAGTTGGAAAGTTTCGTTTAGTCAGCGCAACATCTGTGGTCACATGCCGGAGAGAGACAGAAGGGGAAGGAATTATAGAAGGGAACAGATCCCAGGAGATGGGACACAACCCCCAATTAATACCTGGTACCCATTCACTGCTGGGTGGACAGGGGCGTAGGGTATCGGAAAAGCCGCCCAAATTTTTCCACTCCGCGCTTGCCTAATAAAAGACTGAAAAAGTGAGGGAGGAACAGTAGACTTCAAGGGTACACTACAGTAACCCACCACCCACTGATATGTTTAAACCCTTTGTGGCACTGATGTAAGGCCTCAAAAACTACCAGCTTTTACACACTTCACGGTTTTAGCATTCCGGATGAAGGATTCTCAGCCTGTCTCAACATTACAAGGGCAGGACAAGCACAAAAATGAGACGATAATTCTTACATATGCATTGCTCTGCCTGTCATGGTTTGGAAACAGAATGAGAACAGTATTTGTATGTGTCGTGATGAAATTGCAAGCTGGACATGCTCTCTACGCACATCCTTAGTGAAAGACCAACACACAGAGAAGATGGCACCACTATAAACACTTGCCTGCGCCATGACGGGCTGGGGCCAACTACCATCCAGGCCCCTCAAGCAAGCCTACCGGCGATATAGGCGTAGACATAAAAAAACAAAAACAAAAAAACAATAGGGCAAACTCACAACAGGATAAACAAGGTGCCGAGCAAGAGAGCGCAACACTCCACCCAAACCTAACACACATCTGGGAGCGCCAAAACCTTCAGCAATACAAGGAAATCAAGCACTTGCGTCGGGGAACCGGATATGCCATCAAGTCTCGTGGGGAATAGAGGGGAAAAAATATCATACGTAATTCCTGCTCCTCCTGGTCCAACAATCTATCCTGCTCCTCAACCCAGCCACCTTTCCAAATGGCACCAGGTCCATGTTCTTAAATGTATCGGACTCCCATTACAACTATTTTCCAAGGCCACAGAGAAGATTAACCGGTTTTCATGGGTGTTATCATCATCATCATCATCATCATTTCATCGACGCCTGCCCCTAGGAGCTCCCACCAGGGGATGGCCACGGCAGAAGAGCTTCCAACTTTCTCCCTGTTCTCCCTGTTCAATAGCAGAAGCCGTGTAAAACTATCACCACCATCGCAAAACACTCCATGAAAACCTCAATAATTTCCACGAGAGGCTTTTCAAACAGGCGCACAGTGGCATTGATACATTTGAGAATAAGGGTTCTGGCCTCTCTGTTTGGTAACCCTTTCACCGCACACATTTCCAGGAGCAGTGACAGTGGGCTTTTTTGTTTCTTCTTATTTTTAGCCCTTGAGCTGCCTCCTTTCCCATTAAAAAAGAAAATAAATATAGCAGATAACAGAGGCAATAGAGGGGGAAAGTTTGAAAAGTTTCGTTTAGTCGGCGCAACATCTGTGGTCGTATGCCGGAGAGAGACGGGAGGGGAAGGAATTATAGGAGAAGGGAACAGACAGATCCCAGGATACGGGACACAACCCCCGATTAATACCTGGTACCCATTCACTGCTGGGTGGACAGGGGCGTAGGGTATCGGAAAAGCCGCCCTAATTTTTCCACTCCACCTGGGAATCAAACCCAGGCTCTCTCGGTTGTGAGCCGAGTGTGCTAACCACTGCACCACGAAGCCCCCCGGCAATAGAGGGGGTTACAGCATTACTAGGAGAAGTGATAATAGAAGAGGTTAGAGCATTAGAGGAAAAGGAAGAAGGGTTAAAACTTGAGAGGCTACAGAATATCAGGACAAGGTTAGGAAAGCAGCTACATATATAGGTCCAGCAGAGGTGATATGAGATTACAGAGGACTAGGACAGGGCTAGAAGAGCAGAGACACACTAAGGACCAAAGGAGGTGTTAGGAGTCAGTCAGTCATTAGCAGACACTGAAGTCCCACAGCTTGACAGTCTTGTCGTAGGAGCCGCTCACAATGACGTGGTCGTTGAAGGCAAGGCAGGTGACCCCGTCCGTATGGTTCCGCAGGGTCACAAGTCGACGCCGAGAGTCTCGATCCCACACCTGAGGAACGACGCGTGTGTACAATTCAGGTGTGTAGGAGGATGAGAGGGTGTGTTAGTAAGAGTTTGGGTATCATTCACACCTGGAGCATGCAGGGGTGTGGAGTCGGAGTCGGAAAATTTTAACTCTCCACACTCCACACCCCTGGGAGCATGATAGATATGTCAATTGTGTAATCAGGTGTATAGGAGAATGAGAAGGTGTGTTAGTAAGTGTTTGAGTATCACCTGTAATACTCTAAACAGCTCTGAGCCAACAAGTGGTTCCTCACCTTTATGGTTTTGTCGTCGGAAGCACTCACAATGCGCCTGGAGTCAGCGGCCAGACACCTTATCACACCTGGGGGAGATTGAAGCATTTTACTTACCACATTAAAAACACACACATAGTAGATAAAAGGTGTGATCAATGACTCTGACCATAACAAGCTTAAAGAGGGAGAGAGCCCTATCCCAAAACTAGCTTACAATGGGAGAGATAAGCTATGAGGAGTCAACATAATTCAAAATAAGAGATAAATACTAACACAAAACACTAGGCATCCAAATGTATCCAGGGACAACACCACTCCCCAGAACACCCCCTCACCTGTATGCCCCTCGCTGGACATCCAATCCAGCACACCCACACACTGCCCCGTGGCCAGACTCCACAACCGTATGGTGCAGTCGAGGGAGCCGGAGATGATGGTGGTCTGGTCGTAGGTGAGCGTTGTAACTCCATCCTCGTGGCCAACCAACGTCTTCTGGCAGCGCCCCGACTCTAGCTGCCACACCTGATGGGTTAGGTCAGGTTAGGATAAGATAGGATACGGTATGGTAGGTTAGGTTAGGATAAGGTAGGATAGGGTAAGATAGGTTAGGTTAGGTTAGGTTAGGTTAGGGTAGAGTAAGGTTAGGTTGGGTTAGGTTGGGTTGGGTTGGATTAGGTTAGGTTAAGTTAAGTTAGGTTAGGTTAGGTTAGGGTAGAGTAAGGTTAAGTTGGGTTGGGTTGGATTGGGTTGGATTGGGATGGGTTACATTAGGTTAGGTTAAGTTAGGTTAGGTTAGGTAAGGGTAGAGTAAGGTTAGGTTGGGTTGGGTTAGGTTGGGTTACATTAGGTTAGATTAGGTTGGGGTAGAGTAGGGTAGGTTAGGTTAGGTTAGATTAGGCTGCGTTGTTAGGTTAGGGAAGGGCAGGTTAGGCTGGATTACATTACGTTAGGTTATGGTAAGGTAGGTTTAGGTAGGCTAGGTTAGATAAGCCCCATCATCAACACACCACCTCACCCCATAACCAGCCCCCTTACACCCTAAAACACCCTCACCCCCTTATTCCCTCCCCCTATTAACACCTTACATACCCATCAATTTTCCAGAACACCCTAACCCCCTCACCCCTTACCCCTTCAATCCCTACCTTGATGGTTTTGTCGGCTGCCCCAGAGATAATTTTGTCGTCGTCGAAGGCCACGGTCAGCACAGGCTCCTGGTGGCCGGCGAGGGTGCGGAGACACTCCCCCGAGGCCAGGGCCCACACCTTCACCAAGTGGTCATAGCTGCCGCTCACCACACGCTCCCCCACCACCTGGAACATGGTCGACGGAAGGTTTTTAAATGTGAGTGTTTTTTGTGTATTTCCTTTAACTCTTTTGTATTATTTCTATCATCACTCTGACTTTATTCTATATGGAGGAAGTGACCTTATATCTTGATTTGGATTGTTTTTACCCTTGAGCTGCTAACTTCAGTGTAAATAAATAAATAAAGTATGTATAAAGTAAACATAAAATATAAGGTAAAAAAGGAAAAAACTTGCCTGCAGACACCTGACAGTGGACGAGTGGCCTATCATGGTGACCTTACAGTTGATGGATGACCACTGACTCGTCTCCTCCACGTCCCAAACCTGCAAGTAAGGCCTCGCTCAGCCACAGACATCACTACAAAAACTCAAGACAGATTCACATCACATCTCAACCCAGTGATAAGGGCCCATGAGACAGAGATGAGCACTGAGGCCACGAGCAGCTTAGCATGTCCCCAATTTTACCCTTGATCCCACACACCTTAATGGTCGCATCCGCAGAGCCGCTGACCAGCCTATTCCCGGCCAGGTGGAGGCAGCGCACCATGTTGGAGTGGCCCACCAGCGTCTGGACCGACCATCGCGAATTGGTCCGCATGTTCCACACCTGCAAAAGAGCACTGGAATTTTAGGGGACACTTGGCTAAAGCGAGACAAGGCTAAGTGTATGTAGATTGTTTGGGATTGCAGGGGTGGACATGGGGAGAGAATGGAGGAGGATGGTAAAGGGAAGGTATATATAGGGAGGTGATGGACATTGAGGGCACTGGAGTTTTAAGGGGCACTAAGGTAGAATAAAATGTGGATGTGGATGCGTGGATTGCTGGGGATTGGAGAGGAGAATATGGGAAGGGAATGGAGGAGGAGGATGGGAGGATCTGGTGAAGAGAGGGCATATGAGGGAAGTGATAAAAGTTGAGGACCTAAGGAGAGGTAGAGACATTTGTTGGAAGGGGTAGAAAAAAAAAGGATCCAAATATGTCCAGAAAATGTGAGAATAAATAAAATAGGTAGAAAAAGCCATCAATTCCAGGTAAGAGAGGGCCATTCACCTTGATAGTGTTGTCGTGGGACCCGGACACAATGCGGTGGTCGTCAAATTGGACACATGAGACTCCCTCAGTGTGGCCCTCAAACGTTCGCACGTGGCAGTGGGCCCCGAGCCAGTTACGGTGCAGCCGATAGCGCTCCACAAACACCTGCCGGCAAACATTCATACATTCAAAATTGACCTCCCTTTTGGCCACTCTTCTTTGTTTTCTTTTAAAGGAGATGTGCAAGAAGGCTTTTTTATTTCTATTTATTTTTGCCCTTGAGCTGCTTCCTTTACTGTAAAAAAAATATACTCAAACCTACACCTGAATGGCAATGGCTCATATTTTTGGGTATTTACAGTTCTCACAAATATTTTCAAAGGCCACAAAGGTGTTCAATCAGGCTCTTAAGAGTGTTTCTAAGATTCACAGTGCAGAAGCCTTATCAAACTATCACTAGTCTCATAAAACTCCTCATAGAAATACAGATGGTTTCAGCTCTCCCAACAACCATTCCCAAAGTCCACAAAGGAGTTCAAGTAGGCTTTCATGAGTGTTTGTAAGGTTCAGTGCAGAAGCCTTATCAAACTATCACCAGTCTCATAAAACTACTCATGGAAATACACACAACAACCTCTATGAAAGCTTTATCATAAGTAGGTGTATAATGTTAGGCTCCTGCATGGCTGGTCCCCTGGCACTCACCTGCTTCCAGTCCACAGAGCCATCCTGGAGGGTGCACCGGCTGAGCTGCTTGAGGTGGGACGAGGGGGTGAGCTGCCACTCGCGCTGGAGGGACAGACTCCTCCATAGACAGTCCTGTGATGCCAGACTGTGCCACGCCCTGCACAGACAGAGAAGCGTGTCACAGAGGCTGCCAGCACAAAGTCTTTCAAGTGGAGGGAATATCATAATACCTCTCAACCCAGAATAATTTACTGATCTTTGTCAGTTGGTATCTTTCTCAATCTATTTTTTTATTTAGGCAGCAAGTTATGGGGATTTGTTTTTTCTACATTTTGTCCTTTGGCCTGTCTAATATACCATGGAAATAAATGAAAGAAATTAAACACCAATCTCTTCTCCATCTTCTCATTTCACGTCCTTATTTTCCCTTTTGGGGTTCGAAGAGCAATGAGTCTCCTTCTCAAGATACTGCTGATAATACAATACAGTCTCTACAATGTATTCTGTAGCCATATGATAAATTTCTATGAGTTTTCCTACAATATCGAAGGTCTTACTGACAACATTTTCCCTTCAGTGCATTTTTGGATCCACATAAATCGAATCCAATCAAACACACTGCATTCCTTGACACAGGGCTGGACACATGGAGAGGAACAGTGACATAAGTCTTGAAAGTGTTAAAAATAGAGGAAGGATTAGCACTAGAACAAGAAGACAGAGGAGGATCATCCCACGTCAGACCCCAAGAAAGGGAGAAGATGGACTAAAAACAAAGAACACACAGGACTAGACACTTGGAGAGGAACAGTGTAACAAGTCATGGAAGTGTTAGATATAAAGGATTAGAAGTGGACCGAGCAAAATGAAGGAGGATCATCGCACGTTAGACACCAAGAAAGGGAGAAGATGGAATGTTAATGAAGAAGAATAAGACACACAGGATCGGACACAAGGAGAGGAACAGCGCAACAAGTCTCGAAAGTGTTAGAAATAAAGGATTAGCACTAGAACGAGAACATGGAGGAAGATGGTGAAGAAAGGGAGAACATGGACAATAAACAAAGGAGACACAGAACTAGGCCTACACATCAGACTGCCAGACCATTAACCTCCTCTACTCACTTGCATACTTGTGAGGCCTGGGCGAGGGACACAGGGTCGAGGTAGGAGAATACGGTGAGTCCCAGGCCGACGGGGAGCCAGCCGATGGGGTCCTCACAGTTGGGGGGACAGCCATGGTGCAGACGACTGCCGATGGCCACCGACAGGAGATGCAGCTGACTGGGGCCGATGTGCTCCTGTAGAAAGACTGACTGACTGACTGACTGACTAACTGACTGAATACCTGACTGATTGACTGGCTGACTGACTGACTGATTGACTGAGTGAATGACTAACTAAATGCAAGAATGACTAACTGAATAACTGACTGACTAGGGAGAAAAAAGGCCCATCACATACTAAGGAAAAAATATTTGTCACTAAGAAAAAACTCCCATCACTTAACATTGAAAAAAAAAGGTTCTATCACTTACAAGCAGGGGTGTGGAGTCGGATTTTCAAAACTCCGACTCCGACTCCGACTCCGACTCCAGGAAATTTGAAGGTTGCGACTCCGACTCCGACTCCGACTCCGTTTTTTGTGTGTGTTTTTTTTATATATATATATATATATATATATATATATATATATATATATATATATATATATATATATATATATATATATATATTTTTTACCATCCTTGGATATCACTTAGCAATTATCCTCCATGATAGAATTAAATATACACATTAGCTCATGCAAAACACCATAAAATATGGCAAAAGGGATACCTGTACTATCTGTTGTCAGGGTGGTTGTTGCGGCATGTACCGCCCTCCTTCCTTAAGGTATATCCTCAAGAAAATACAAAATAAAAAGCATGAAAAAATATTAAAAATACCAATATTCCCGCAGACTGTTTGATTGGACATATCTTCCAAAACGTCAATTTCTCCCAATTTGTAAGAATCTCCATGAAGTGAAATCTTTACTAAAAAAATTAGCACGTAAAGGAGTCGGAGTCGCTCATATTTTTACCGACTCCGACTCCGACTCCGACTCCGACTCTGACTCCAATTCCGACTCCGACTCCGACTCCGACTCTGACTCCAATTCCGACTCCGACTCCGACTCCGACTCCGACTCCGGCCAAAAGTAGCCGACTCCTCGACTCCTCGACTCCGACTCCGACTCCACACCCCTGCTTACAAGGGAAAAAAAGCTCCTGTCACTAGGGAAAAAAAGACTTCTGTTATTTACTTGAGGAAGAAAAAAAAAGGTTCCGTCACTTACCAGAAGTTCCGCCAGCACCCGGTTCTTCTGCTCATCGGTGAACCTGTTGAACCACTGCCTCATGAGCGTGAAGTGGTGCTTGAACTCTGAGGGAGAGACCTGGGGGGCTGGGGGGCGGTCGGCGTACTCCCTGGGCAGCCCCCGCCAGCCCCCGATGATGTGGGCCTTGTAGCGGTGGGGCAGACTGTAGGACTTACGGGGAAGCTCACTCCAGCACACCACAGCACTGAGGGACCAAGGCTTACATTAATACACTGTCAATTGAACCCTTACTTTTGCTGTCTCTGTGACCAAGACTTCCATTAACAGACTTGCATTTAGATCCTTCTTTTGGTGTTTTCATATATCTATAAGTTTTGTGAGTCGGAGAGGGACCAAGGCTTACATTAATACACTGTCAATTGAACCCTTTCTTCTGCCGTCTCTATGACCAAGATTTCCATTTACAGACTTCCGTTTAGATCCTTCTTTTGGTGTTTTTGTATGGCAATAAATTATGTGAGTAGGAGGGGGAGGACTATATACTAGTGTCTCATATAAATGCTTAGAGAGTAAATAAATAAAGTGTGAAAGGAACCATTACAGGAAAAAATAAAAGAAATTAAACAGCAATCTCTTCTTCTTCTTCTTGTTTAATGTCCTTATTTTCCTTTATGGGGTTCAATGAGCTATGAGTCTCTTTCTCAAGATACTGCTGATAATACAATACAGTCTCTACAATGTATTCTGTAGCCATATGATGAATTTCTACATGTTTTCCTACAATTCTGAAGAGATGGAAACAAGGACAGACAGGCAAAGATGAAGAGACAGACAGACTGAGAGAGCATTCACCTTGCATTATAAGAAGAATTACAGGTGAAAACGTAAAAAAAATTAAGTATATTTTATAAGTACCAGCCATACAGACAGAGACAGAGACAGACAGACAGGCAAAGACAGAGACAGACAGACAGGCAAAGACAGAGACAGACAGACAGGCAAAGACAGAGACAGACAGACAGATGCAGAGACCCTTCACCTTGCATTATAAGAAGTATTACAGGTGAAAAAGTATAAAAATGAAGTATAATTTATGAGTACCTGCCAAATGGAGATAGAAACAGAAACAGACAGACAGACAGATAGAAAGACCCTTCACCTTGCATTGTTCCGGTTGATGGCCATCTCCTTGTTGAGGTTCCTGTCATAGGTGCCGTTGACGATGGCCTCGTTGACCGTCTCTGGCATAGGGGAGGCCAGGGACAGGTCGGACACGGAGAGGCTGCGGGCATGACTTCCACTCCTGGTCAGTTGCTGGCTGCTTGGGCTGGGGGACAGGACAGTGTTCTTACTGTTCATAAAATATAACAGTAAACAATAAGCTACAGTGTTTAATAAAAGTAACAAAATAATGCTGATATGTTGTTGTTGCTGATTTGGAGGAGGAGGAGGAGGAGGAGGAGGAGGAGGAGGAGGAGGTGGAGGTGGAGGTGGAGGTGGAGGAGGAGAAGTATTACAGGTGAAAAAGTCTGTCCATGAGGAAAAGAAGAAGTATAAAAGCGAAGCAAAAAACATACCCCATAGCAAGGCATAGATAAGACCGAGTATTTAAAACAAACTCAGCCACAATAAACCGCAGTCGCTATCGTTACCCGAGGTCTGGTGAGAGGTCCATTGGGGGTCGCACGGAGACATTCCCACCGTCACTAAGGCAGAGGGCAAGGCAGCAGGCAGGTGGTGGTGGTGGTGTCGGTGGCGGCGGCGGTGGTGGTTCTCCCTCTCTCCGCAACACCCATCATCAATCCCTAATAAATGAGTCTTTCGTTTATATTTATATTTGTTTTTATGTAAGGTTGTTTCGTGTACGTATTTATATAATTGCTGAAAACACGAGCTTAAAGTCTAACAAATAAGAGTCATTTATATTCTTTTGTGTTTTTTGTGATTTCATGTACTCTTATGATTTCCAAGAACACAAATTTAAACTCTTAACATCAAAGTCTTTTGTTCATATCTTTTCCTCTGCTTGTGTAATTTCATGTCTGTATATTATCTACAAGAAGACAAGCTTACACTCTTAACCAATGAGAGTCTTCCATTTATATTTTTCTTCCATTTTCTTCCATTTTTTTCTCGAAACATAAGTGGATTCAAATCATCAGTTAGATCAATATTACAATCATGTTCAAACTTATACACCTCACAAATATGAGTAAGAGTCTTTCCTTTATATTTTTGTCTGTGATTCGGGAGTGGAAGTGTCGAGTGAGTGAAGCAACACACTCCTAGCCATATGCCCCCTGTTGGTTAGTTAGTTAGTCAAGTATATAATGCATTTTTTAACTCCTACACAAAATAATGAGTTCTTACCTTCAAACTCATGTGACTTAAACTAATCTGGTGCTTTGCTTGTATTTCCTGCAACTTTTCATGTCATTAAAAGATAATTCTAGATAATGTGCTTGAAAGAATATTAACCCCTTCACTCTGGCGACGCCGACGTCGGCGTCCGACGGACGGACATACACCGTATGGAAAGGGTTAGTCCTCTTCTAAACATCTTAATCCTCTTAATCCTCTTCTAAACCTCTTAAGAGGAAATGGAAGAGAAATTTAGAGGAGGATGGAGAGGTTTAAAAGAGGATTAATCCTCTTCCATTTCCTTTTGACCCTTTCCATGCTGTGACGCCGATGTCTGCGTCACGGATGGAAAGGGTTAAACCCCTACTGCTTAATGTAACACAACCTAATCATAAAAAGTAGAAAAACACCCCAATATGGTAACTAATATCCCTAACAGGCCCTAACGTCCCCTTAATATCCCTCTTTCCTATGGTTTTCCAGTATGTTTGAAGGTTAGCAGAAGACATACATTACAACACAAGAGCAGTTGGTTAAGTAGGAAACATGATATCAACTTGCCTTTAAAACTAATCTTAACCCAAAACTCCAGAATCACACCCATTTCAAGAGATCTCAATATAGTAGAGGACATAATTAATAAATGAAGAGCAGTTAGTTAAGCAGGAAACAAGATATCACCTCATCCACAAAACTAATCTATACACAAAACTCCGGATGATGTTGAAGAGGGTAGCCACCTCTTGCAATATGCACTCATTTTTAGTCCCTGAATGCAGTGCCGTAACAAATGACTTCCGGAAAATAGAAGGGGGGTCAAGGCGAAGCCCATCGTTAAGGGGGTTGAGGGGAGGCAAAGTCATTAGGTAGGTTAGTTTAAATTTACTAAGCATGCAGTGTGGCCGGCAGAAAAACGCAGCGCAGAACAGGACAGGGCGACAGTGGTAACAGGAGGGAGCGGGCACACTTCACATTGAGAAGTCATTCGTTTAGTGATTTCCAGAAAAAAATACCATCTCCATAACAAAAAGCATCATATTTAGTCCAGAAACAAGCAGTTAGTGTCTCGAAATTAGTGGGCTACCCCCTCTTCAATAATTCCTAAACTCCAGAATTACACCCACTTCAAGATGATGGAGCTGGTCATCACTGTAACACTGAATCGTTATTGTGTGTCCTGCCAAACTAACGAAGCATCACACAACACTAGCAACGAACACACTACACTGTGACCATTACGACACAGCCTCGCTACACCCTGGGAAAGGACACACAGATAACACACACACACACACACATACAATAAAGAGGAAATAACTATCAAAATTATGACGTACAGGAAAAGTGAGCGATACATTGATAACACACACACACACACACACACACACACAAACACACACACATACACAATTAAAACACCAGAATTAAAAACATACCAAAAATAAACGAAAAAAACACGTATCGAACAAGACCAAACACACACACACACATACAAACACAAACACAAAACAAACAAAAAACAAAATAAACACGTCCCAACCCAGATCCCAACATGTATTTTTCCCGTTTTTAAGGGGAAATAATTAGTCTACCTCCCTTTTTTTTACCCTTAACAGATGCAGGGTGTCTTAATTAATAGGTAAGAGGCAGGGCAAGGCAAGGTAAGAGAAGGTAAGGGAGTAATTTACCCAAGAAGTGAAGGCAAGGGGGGAACAGGTGTCATTGCTCCTCTGCTCGGTTCCTTTACCTCGTTTACGGCTTTTTTACGGGTTTTTTTTACTCATTTTCCTGCTTCTTCCTTTTATTTTCTCTCTTTTCCTTTTATCTGCTTCCTTTACCTCGTTTACGGCTTTTGTACGGTCTTTTTTTACTAATTTTCCCTGTTTTTCCCTTTAATTTCCCTCTTTTCCTTCTTTTCTCATTCCCTTATATCTCCTTTTCACTGTTTTTCCCTTTAATTTCTCTCTTTTCCTTCTTTTCTCATTCCCTTGTATCTCTTTTTCACTGTTTTTCCCTTTAAATTCTCTTTTCCTTAATTCTTTTCTCATTCCCGTATCTCTTTTTCACTGTTTTTCCTTTTAATTTCTCTTTTCCTTCTTTTCTCATTCCCTTGTATCTCTTTTTCACTGTTTTTCCTTTTAATTTCTCTCTTTTTCTTCTTTTCTCACTGTTTTTCCTTTTAATTTCTCTTTTACTTCTTTTCTCATTCCCTTGTATCAATCAATCTCTTTTTCACTGTTTTTCCCTTTAATTTCTCTTTTCCTCATTCTTTTCCCCCTTCTTTTTAATTTGCTCCTTGTATTACTTTTTCCGTTTTTTCCCTTTAACTTCTTTCTTTTCCTTCTTTGGTCGTTTAGATTTTTCTTTTCCTTTGCTCCTTAATCGCTTTTTCCTTTATTTTCACTCCTTTTCCCTGTTTCTTCCCTTAATTTCTCTCTTTTCCTTCTTTTCTCATTCTTTTTTTAATTCCCCGTATCGCCAATTCGCTCTATTTTTACTCTTTTTCTTTTTAATTTCTCTCTTTTCCTTCCTCCTTGTATCCCCTTTTTCCCTTTTTTCACTCCTTTTCACTGTTTTTTCCCTGCAATTTGTCTTTTCCTTTTTTTCTTATTCTTTTCCCTCCTTATTTGTCTTTTCTTTTGCTCTTTCTATCGCTTTTTCATTTTCCCCTTTCTCTTGTTTTCTACTACTTTTTCCCTCTTTTTTCTCCTTTTCTCTCTTTTCCCGATTTGTTTTCTTTCTTATTCTCCTCAGTCTCTCTTTTTCCTCTTTTTCTCGCTTATTTTCACTCCGTTTTGCTCCTCGTCAGTCTCCTTTTCCCTTTTCTTTCCTTTCTTTTATTTTCCTCAATCTTTTTCTTTTAATTTGCCTTTCAGTCTATCTTTTTTCTTTTTTCCTTAATTCTTATCTATCTTCTTTTCCTTCTCTTTTCACCTATTTTAATTTCTCCTTTTAATTCTTTTTTAATTTGCTCCTTATCTCAGTCCATTTACCCCTATAATAATAACAATAATAATAATAATAATAGTAATAATAATAATAACAACAATAATAATAATAATAATAATAATAATAATAATAATAATAATAATGATAATAATAATAATAATAATAATAATAATAATAATAATAATAATAATAATAATAATAATAATAATAATAATAATAATAATAATAATAATAATAATAATAATAATAATAATAATAATAATAATAATAATAATAATAATAATAATAATAATAATTAGCGGAAATTTTAAGCTGCAAGGAAGGCGAGACAAGAGAAGAGAGAAAAAAAGACGTAATATTAAACCCATTTTCTTCGTTTTTTCTTTAATTTCACACCATTTCTATATCTAATCTTTACCAACAAGGTCTTAAAGTATTATTTGGCTTTATTTAAATACGTGTAGTCAGTTAAATAAAGGAGAAATAAGTAAAAATTGATGAGGATTGGGCGAGACGAGGAGAAAAAAAAAACGTAATATTTAAATCATTTTTCTTCGTTTTCTCTTTAATTTCACACCATTTCTCCAATTAATCTTTACTAATAAGGTCTTAAAGTATTATTTGGCTTTATTTAAATACGTGTAGTCAGTTAAATAAAGGAGAAATAGGTAAAAATTGATGAGGATTGGGTAGAAGGTTGGGTATTATTGTAGGAGTACACCAGTCTAGAGATGGCTTTTCTTACCCTGACCATTAGAAAGAGCTCCGCATTCTGAATAAATTCATCCCCATAAACACCCCTCGGAAATCATTTATAACGGAGGGAGGGAGGGAGGGCGGTCAAGGCCAGGACGTGACACACGACCGCTCTGATGGTTGATGGGTTACTGCCCGCCGACCCACCGCCGCCTCCCAGCCCCAGCCTTTAGTTTTAGGTTAGGTTAGTGTTAGGTTAGTTTTAGGTTAGGTTAGTGTTAGGTTAGGTTAGTTTTAGGTTAGGTTAGGTTAGGTTAGGTTAGGTTAGGTTAGTTTTAGGTTAGGTTAGGTTAGGTTAGGTTAGGTTAGTTTTAGGTTAGGTTAGGTTAGGTTAGGTTAGTGTTAGGTTAGGTTAGTGTTAGGTTAGGTTAGTGTTAGGTTAGGTTAGGTTAGGTTAGGTTAGGTTAGGTTAGGTTATGTTAGGGTTATGTTTAGTTTAAATGCACCTGTGTGGACGAAACTAGTTTTTTCTGGTAGATTTCGGTCTGTTTTGAATGAATGTGCTCTAAATTTTTTATCGCAAATCATTAGTCTCTTGGTTGGAAGGGGGGGGGGGTAAAAAAAAAACACGTGATTTGCGATAGAAATGACACGCATATTCATTCAAAACAGGCCGAAAACTACCGAAAAAAACTAGTTTCGTTCGGAAATGCGAGACTGGTGAAGTGCTACAAATTTACCGAAGGTTGTCTCATAGGCCCAGAATATCACATAGGCCTACACTGTATATAACTTTATTACTTTGGTATTATTTTATTTTGTATTATCTTCTGATCTAGGTATTTATTTAATCATTTTATTCTGTCAGACATCATATTTTACGAGTTTTATTATGATATATGCATTAATTAGATTTTTATTCTGCCTAACCTCCCATATCTTAATTTTTACTTGATTTCATGCATTAATTGAGGCTTTTTCTGATTATATTTTATTCATTCTACTTATTTATATTATTTTACTATGTCCAATCCAAGTGACCAACATGAAAAAAGAGAGAATAAAAGTGAATAAAAGATAGTAATTAAATAGCCTACTCTCTCTCTCTCTCTCTCTCTCTCTCTCAGGTCATGGAGGTCAAGGTCACAGAAGAGGAGGAAGAGGCGATGTTGACCCAGGCCGCCCTCCGATGGCTTGACCTCAACGGTGACCTGACCCGCCTGCAAGCTGACCTCCATGCCCGGGCCGCCACCACACCCACATCAAAGGTCATCGCTGCCCCTGTTTATATTGACCTTGCTCGCCTCTTTGACCAACACGGTAAGAGAAATAATGTGATGTGCTTTTTTTATATATTGCATCAAAATTGACCTTTCTTTTGACCTTGTTTTTCTCTTCTTTTTTTTTACCTCTTTTGACCTCTGACCTCTTTTGATTTTTTTAACCTTTATGTTTTTTACCTCTTTAAAATTGACCTCTCTTTTGACCTTCTTTTTATATCTTTTTTTACCTCTTTTGACCTTTTTTGACCTCTGACCTCTCTTGATTTTTTTAACCTTTACGTTTTTTACCTTTTTAAAAATTGACCTCTCTTTTGACCTCTTGATTTTTTTTCTTTTGACCTCATTTTTACTTTTTTTTACCTCTTTTCAAAATTGACCTCTCTTCTGACCTCTCGTTCTTTTTTGGTTTCCTCAGAGCAGTCTATAGTGGGCCTTTTTCCTTTTTTTTTTTTTGCCCTTGAGCTGCCTCCCCTGCTGTAAAAATAAAAGAAGGAAAAAGAAAAAAATTAAGTTCTTAGGTATTACTCTATTTAAGGTCTGTATGCCATTGCTAGTCTGCTAACTTAATATTTCTCATGATCAGTAAAGATATAAATAAGAAAAAAACGCTCTTACATTACACCTCAAAGCCTTATTTTTATGTATACTGGAAAATGTTCTACAAATCAAACATTTCTCTTCTCTCCTAATTTTTTGAGGAAGAGCAAATTAGGTAGACATATATATAGTAGTGTACTCTTCCATGAAACCCCAAAGCTTTATTTTTGTGTATATTGGAAACTGTCTACAAATTGGGCCTTTCCCTTCTCTCTTCCTCTTTCCTTCTAAATACCTGAGGAAGAGGAAATAAGGTAGACACACATGTAACACTCTTGCATTAAACCTCAAAGCCTTATTTTTGGGTATACTGGAAAATGTCTACAAATCAAGCCTCTTTCTTTTCTCTCTCCCTCTTTCATTCTAATCTTTTGGGGAAGAGCAAATTAGGCAGATACATGTAACATTCTCCCATGAAACCTCAAAGCCTTATTTTTATGTATACCAGAAAATGTCTACAAATTGAACCTCTTTTTTCTCTCTTCCTCTTTCCTTCTGATTACCTGAGGAAGAGGCAATTAGGTAAACAGGTGAGAGGCTTAACTAACCAAATGTCGACTCCTTACAGAACCCCTCGCAAACCTGGTCATGGAAAAGCCTCTTAAAGCACAGAAAATCTTCCACCACATCCTCCATGTCGCTGCCGTGGCCATAACCTTGCAGCTACGGGCCACGAGGGATGCCACAGAGGACCACCGTGCCCCCTCGCCGCACACCCTGCTTCCCCCTGACCCTGCCTACCCTAGCTCTCTCTACCCTGACTATGAGGTGAAGCGTTTCGACGGCGAGGTGACGATCGACAAGGAGGATCTCGACCTTACCTTGCTCTCCTTGGCCTCTCATCTCCCCCTCGATTCCTCCGTTGCCTCAGAGGACCCTCACGGTGTGCCCACTTCGGCCCAGGTAAGGATTAGGTGCCTGAGTGGTGTTTTGTAAGGTGGTGATCCTGTTTTCTTTGACTGACTGACAGGATTTCTATAGCAAACATTATTTCTACATGGATTTCAATATAACTCTTAAACATCAATCAAATTAAAGTTAACCTCATTTCTAAAAGCAATACAAGAACTAGAAACATCAACACAACTCTAGAACATCACACATCAATATCTGCCTCAGTTCTAAAACCTATACATGAACTACAACTATCAACATACCTTTGAAACATCACAAATTAAAATCTACCTCCGTACTATAAGCCAATGCACGATCCACTACAACCACACCTCCTCCACACAGCTGTACACGCCTCTCCGGGTGGGTGAGGTGCCGTGGGTGAGGGAGTGGGTGGTGGAGGGTGTCCGGGACCTGCCCCTTCACCTACAGGAGCCGAGACTGTCCCTGGTGGCTGGTCGGGTCCTCTCGATGTCCCTGCCTTCCACCTTCACGTATGACCTTCGCATGTCTTTTGAAAACTTAAAGTACTGTGTGTAGAGTTATGTCCCTTCCTTCACTTAGCAATACATGGTAACTTCTGATCAATCTCTTTTTTTGCCTTTAGTTCACCAAGTTTAGACCGTAGGGTATGAGTATTTAATATGACCTTCACATGTATCTTGAAAACTTGAAGTACTGTGTGTAGAGTTATGTCCATTCCTCACTTAGCAATGCTTGGTAACTATCCTGATCTGTCTCTTTCTCTGTCTCTCATTTACCTAGTTTAGACCGTTGGGTATGTATGGTCTGAATATCCATGCAAATCTATGTAAATCTATGTCTAAACACTTGGCATTTATACATAATTTAGAAACACCAAGTGGTCATTAATTATTGGACAGTCCTATCATTGTTTTCCCTCTTGCTCACTGGACACCACACTGTTACTACCATCCTTTACCAGCACCACTCTCAATGCCTCCTATTTTTTTTTTTTTTTACAACAAAGGAGGCAGCTCAAGGGCACACAAAAAAAGAAAACAATAATAAAAAAAAAGCCCGCTACTCACTGCTCCTAAAGTAAAACAAAAGAGGTGGCTGAAAGGAAGATCAAATACAGGAGGAGAGGTGTCCTGATACCCTCCTCTTGAAAGAGTTCAAGTCGTAGGCAGGAGGAAATACAGATGAAGGAAGATTGTTCCAGAGTTTACCAGCGTGAGGGATGAAAGAGTGAAGATGCTGGTTAACTCTTGCATAAGGGTTTGGACAGTATAGGGATGAGCATGAGTAGAAAGTCGTGTGCAGCGGGGGGATGGGGGAGGCATGCAGTCAGCAAGTTCAGAAGAGCAGTCAGCGTGGAAATATCGATAGAAGATAGAAAGAGAGGCAACATTGAATTTAAGAGGTAGAAGACTATCAGTATGAGGAGGAGAGCTGATGAGACGAAGAGCCTTAGCCTCCACTCTGTCCAGAAGAGCTGTGTGGTGGAGCCCCTCACACATGAGATGCATACTCCATACGAGGCGGACAAGGCCCCTGTATGGACAGCAACTGTGCAGGGGAGAAGAACTGGCGGAGACGGTACAGAACGCCCAGCCTCGAGGAAGCTGATTTAGTAAGAGATGAGATATGAAGTTTCCAGTTGAGATTTTGAGTTAAGGATAGACCGAGGATGTTTAGTGTTGAGGAAGGTGATAGCTGGGTGTTGTCAAAGAATAGGGGATAGTTGTTTGGAAGATTGTGTCGAGTGGATAGGTGGAGAGACTGTGTTTTTGAGGCGTTGAAGGACACCAGGTTCTTCTTGCCCCAATCGGAAATAATAGTAAGGTCTGAGGCTAAGCGTTCTGCAGCCTCCAGCCTTGAGTCGTTAAGTTCCTGAAGGGTGGGTCTTCTATTAAAAGAAGTTGAGTAATGCAGAGTGGAATCATCGGCGTAGGAATGGATAGGACAGTTCGTTTTGGAAAGAAGATCATCAATGAACAACAGAAAAAGAGTGGGAGATAGGACAGAACCCTGTGGGACACCACCTATGCTGCCTCTTCCTTCTGGGCGTTGCAGGAAGTGGGCTCGGTTCCTCTGCAGCAACCCAGACTGTGTGGGGACGGCCCGAGACCTGCATGTGAGGGTGTTTGTCATGGGACGTCCAGAGTCTGCTACTGTCCACAACTGCCCCCCCTGTCGGTAAGTATGTAGCTAATATTTGTCTCCTAATACTGTATCACCTAATCCTAATATGTGTCTCCTAATACTGTCACCCAATACTCCTGTTCTCTCTCTGTCTCCAGGGTCTGCCGGGCACCACTCTCGGAGGACCCAGCATCTCGGGAGCTCGGGGAGAGGATGACGGTGATGGTCCTCCCCAACGCTCATGCCCACGCCCTCGCCAGAGACACACCAACCTGCGTCCAGGCTCTACGGGTGGTGCTCAGAGGTTGGTGCTTACTGAAAGGCTGCCATACACTGTCTTAAATATCTGTCTGTAAAAATAAAAATAAAAATTAATCCCTTTCCTTTTTCACATGACTGCCTAGCAATATGTGTTTGTTTTTTGCCCGAGTAGTAATATCTAAGGGTTGTGCTCATTGAATGGCTGCCATACACTGTCTTATATATATCTACGTCTGTAAAAAAATAAAAAAAATCAATCCCTTTCCTTCTTCATGACTGCGTACAGACAATGCCTCTGCCTAGTAATATGTCTTGTTCCCTGTATAATGTTTGTCCTGTAGTTTGTTTCTATATTACCACCCTCCCCTACATGTCTACTTACCTCCCTCCCCTACATGCCTACCTCCCTCTCTCGTCCTCCTTCCCTTGCCCCCCTTACAGATGAGATGCTGCAGGGTGTTGAGCCAGGCCAGCTGATTGAGGCCACGGTGATGGTAGCCCCTCAGCAGCACCCGCAGTTCCCATCCCTGGAGGCTATGTATGTCCACCCTCCTGCTCCCCTCATGCCCCCATCCACACTGCCCCCGGTCTTCAGGTGAGAGACTGCATACCTGCCCTTGATAACCATACCTGTCGCATTATTTTGTTTTTATTTTCAAACTGCACTGAACTGAACTGAATCTGTCTCTTCATCATTGCCTATGCCATAAGTTTTCATACACACATATACTCAGGCCACAGATAAAGGGTAATGCAAGATCTATTTAGCTGTATACACGAGCTTAAAAATATCACCATACAAGTAACAAAAGTATACTCATGGCAGCTTCCTCTTGTGCAAAATATCACCTATGCTGTAAGTTCTCATACTGTAATCACACACACATCTAATTCTAGCCACTGACAGAGTAATGCAAGATCTATTTAGCTGTATACATGAGCTTAAAAATATCACCATACAAGTGGCAAAAATATACTCATGGCAGCTTCCTCTTGTGCAAAATATCATTACCTATGCTGTAAGTTCTCATACTCTAATCACACACACATCTAATTCTAGCCACTGACAGAGTAATGCAAGATCTATTTAGCTGTATACACAAGCTTAACATTATCACCATACTAATATCACAATAGGACACTCACCGTAGCTTCCTCCCATGTGTGGTGTGTTGCAGGCAGCTGGTGTTGGATCGTCAGTCATCCCCGTGGTCCCTGGTGCTCACTCTGGCCTACATGTTCGCTGCCACTGTCACTCCGGCCGGCACCTTCCACTCACTCAAGGTGGCCCTGCTCCTCTCCCTGGCCTCGTGCTCACCCAAGAAGGTTATATTTATGTTTTGAAATCCATACAAACATATCATTTTATCCACACTGACAGCTTTTACTTCTAATGCTACTCTTTCTATGTGGTTATATCTGTGTCTCTAAGTCCATATGAACCCATTATTTTACCCTCATTTACATTTTCCACTATTGATGCTACTTTTTCCCTTTAGCTGTCACTCCACATACATACTGTAAAGCCTTAACCCCTTGACTGTGGATTCCCTACAAGAAGACATCACCAAGCTACAGGAATGGAACAAAAAGTGGCTGCTACAATTCAGTGAAGAAAAATGTAAAGTCATGCATACCAATACCACATGGGAAACACTCCACTATCCACCACAGAGGCAGAGAAAGACCCGGGACTATATGTTACCAGGCCACCAGTGAAAGCCAAATCCGTGACAGTCGCAGCGGACGGGTTAAATGTTTGAGTGCTGTTAAATAATTTCCCAAATAGAAGTAATTTCCTGTATAGATGTATTGCTGCTTGGGATGAAATACATATATGAGGAGGTGGAGGGGGCAAATAACATCCATGACTGAAGCTAAACTGCATAAAAGTAATTATTGATAAAGGTAATGTTGGTGCTGAGTGTATTGACCGAGTGTGTTGTGGATTGGTATTGATAGAGTGTGATACTGAAGCAAGATGAAGAGTATAAGGAGGAAAGGAACGTCTATGAATTTAACGTGTTCACTGCAATTGGCACGGACTTGGCTTTCACTGGTAGTCTGGTAATATACACTCCCAGGTCTTTCTCTGCCTCTGTGGTGGATACGTAGTGGAGTGTTTCCCATGTGATATTGGTATGCTGGATATCCCCTCCCAAGGTGCATGGCTTTACATTTTTCTTCATTGATTTGTAGCAGCCACTTTTTCGTTCCATTCCTGTAGCTTGGTGATGTCTTCTTGTAGGAAATCCACTGTCAAGGGATTAAATGACTCCACACAGGCTGGCCGCCGTGAGACTCAGAGAGGGGAGAGAAAGGGGCATGAAGGCAAATGGAAGACGTATGGGTATGGCTGGGGAGAAAAGTGACATGCATTAAAGGGAAGAAAGCAGGGTGTAGGGGAGGGTGAGGGAAGGTCAAAGGGGGAGGAGGAGGAGGAGGAGGAGGAGGAGAAGGGGAGCGTTACGATGGGAAGTGGAAGTTTTGTTAAAGGCACAATAGTATAAAAATAGATAATGGAGACAAGGGAACACAAGACTACCCAACCCTGTATATGACAATGTAAATCCCTTCTCCTACACTCCAGGCAGGGTTAGCAGTCCTCGCAGTGGGCAGCAACACCACCCTGCTGCTGCGCCTGCTGTGGTGGTGCGCCCGGTACGCCCCCCACGCCATGGTGCACTCCTCGCTGGACCCCGTGACAGCCGCCTGCACCCGTGAGCCTGACGGTGCGGTGTGGGTGCAGGGCGGTTCGCTGCTCCTGGCTCGGGGTGGAGTGTGTGTCCTTGGGGAGTTTTCCAAGTTCAAGAAGGATGTGCGGAGGAAGGTGTGCAGAGGTGAGGCGGTGGTGGTGGTGGTAGTGGTGGTAGTCATGTCCTTTCTTGGTCCTTGGTCATATCCTTTCTTCATGTCTCTTTTTTCATATGACGATTGAAATATGGAACCCACGAAAAACTAGATAGTAAAAAACAATATGCAGCCTTCAGATACATTAACAGATGGATAATTGAAGTATACAACCCACAGACAAATAAATAAATAGGTGGATAAATAAAATATACAACTCACAGATAGATAAAAAGATAGATAACTGAAATAGGACTTGCCTCCCTTACTACGAGAGAAAAATTAAGACCCTATACAGCACCCTCTCCTGTCTTCTTTTATACAGAGCACTATGTTACAGGCCTTCTATATGTTATCTCTTCCTTAATGTAACTCCTTTATCATAAGAGAAAAACAAAGGTCCTATGAATTATTACACCATCTCCTGTCTTCTTATATACAGAGCACCATGTTACAGGCCTTCTATATGTTATCTCTTCCTTAATCTAACTCCTTTATCATAGAGAAAAACAAAGGTCCTATGAATTATTACACCTCTCCTGTCTTCTTATATACAGAGTAGCTTATTACAGGCCTTTATATGTTGTCTTGTCTTTAAATCCGCCTTCTTTACCGTAGCAAGAGAGAACGACCCAATACAACAGCCTCTCCTTCCCCCAGTGTTAGAGAGTGGCGTGGTACAGGTGGAGAGTAGTGCCCGCCACCACCCCCACACCGGCCCTGCCCTCTGCTACCCTCTGCGTGCTGCCGCCTGGGCCTGCTACGACCCCGCCTGCGCCAAGGTCTCAAATGCCATGGAGACCAGCGACAACTTCCTCCATGTTCCACTGGGTGACCTCACGAAGTCCATTACAGAGTGGGTGATCTATTGTTAACCTCCCGACTTCCTTCTTTGGGGATGGTCATGATAGGTTTTCTTTCCTTTATACCATTTCTTTCTTTGGTCTTCATTTACTTCAACAACCAAATGATTACTTTTATATTTTAATCTCTTTACCTCTCCTTCTAAATGTAAGACCATAAGACCATTGAAAATCCACAGGTGATAGGTTTTCTTTCCACTATGCTATTCCTTTCTTTGATCTTCATTTACTTTGACAGCCAAATGCTTAGTTTTAAATCTTAATCTCTTTACCTCTCCTTCTAAATGTAAGACCACCAGACCATTGAAAATCCACAGGTGATAGGTTTTCTTTCCATTATGTCATTCCTTTCTTTGATCTTCATTTACTTCAAAAACCAAATGATTACTTTTACATCTTAGGTCCATATTCTTAAACGTATCAGTCTCCCATTTCGACTATTTTCCAAGGGCACAGAGTAGATTAACTAGGTTTTCATGGGTGATTTTTTCGTTTGTGGTGAAGAAGTCATGTACAAGTATCACCAGGATCACAAAACAGTCCATAAAAATTCCAGCAACTTCTATGAGAGGCTTTTCAAACAGGTGAACTGAGGTGCCGATATGTTTAAGAATATGTGATTTAACTTCTGTATCTCTCCCCTTAAGACCATTGATAGTCTATATGTTTTCCTCTATTCATTCCCTTCTTTACGTTCTCTTGACTGAGCACCTCCTCCTCCAGTGTGTTTGGGCTGGTGGTGTACACTGAGACACCTGGAGGAGAGTGTGAGAGGGAGGCCGAGGAGGTGATCACGTTCCACACCCTACTGGCCGCCACCTCTCCCTCAGAGCCACAAGACCCGCTCCTCCCTGAAGACCAGATGATCCAGGTGAGGGGAACAGAGGGAAACATTGTAAACTCAGTCATCAGTACAACCTCATCCAACATTTACTGCTTAGCCGAGATGACAACTAAATGGATTTCTAATAACTTACTGGCATTAAAGGAACATCAATCAATTTTTAGTGTCAAAACATATGGCAGGGTACTCCTTCCTATGTATCTTAGACGCTATCATCTAATCTTAGTTGTAGCAGTAGAAAGAAATAAAAAAAAGCATGAAGTACCTATCCATTTTGTATCAGAAGTACCTCAATATTTTGCGGAGGAAGAACATTTGCCTAAGCTATTCTTTCCTACATACCTCAAGATTTATTCACTTATCTTTAGTTACATGAACAGAAAAAAAATGAAACACCTTAGCATTTATGAAAAGGAAGGTTAGGCAAATTTTTCAGTCTTCATCTTATAGCCTTCAATAAGTCTCTAGTTGTATAAATGAACAACTCCCTCTCCAGTACTTTTCACTTATCTTCAATTACACAAACAGAAATGTGGTATCTTAGCATTTTTGTACAAGAAATAACTTAGAATTTTATTAAGGAACATTTGGTAGGCTTTTCACTCTTCATCTTAAAGCCTTCGATGAGTTTCTAGTTGTATAAATGATCGACAACTCCACCCCCAGTACCTGAGTGTGGTGCGGGGCATGGCCGTGGAGTTCAGCCCCGCCGCGGAGAGGCTCATCCGGGGTTACTACGTGGCCACCCGCCGGCTGAGGGGGGACTGTGTGCAGGTGGGGTCCCTTGTGCCCATCACTGCCATCCACACCCTGTAAGCTCACCCGCCGGCCATCCCATTCACTCCCTTAATACTGAAATGAGTCTTGCACATTCATCCATTCACTTCCTTATATTGAAATGAGTTGGTCTTCTCTATTTCTATCTGCACTTCATGTCTCCAATCTCTCCCAAACACAGAAAACCTCTCTCTAAACATATTTCTATACCATCTCACTCCTCCCTATTTCTTTCTCCACTACTTCTTCATGTCTCCAAGCTTTCTCACACACAAAAAACTTCTCTACCTCTATACCATCTCGCTCCTATCCATATCTACCTTAACTTCTTCTTCCAAGCTTTCCCAAACACACAAAACCTCTGTGACTCGCTCTTCTCTATATCTCCACTACAAACAAGCTCTCCCAAACACACCACCTCTCTACCTCTAAACCAAGCTTTCTTAATAAGTGACCTCTCTACCTCTCTGATGTTTCGCTCCTATCCATTTCTATCTTCACTCCTTCATGTCTCCATCCAAGCTTTCCCTCTAACCCCACACCCACCTTCCCTTCAGCACCCAGGTAGCCGCCAGCCATGCCCGCCTGGCCCTGCGTACCACCGTGGAAGGCTGGGACGCTGCGGCTGCTGTGTTGCTGTGTGAGGAGGCCCTGGCGGCACACTCGGGTTACTCCTTGCTTCACATCACCCCCACGCCGCACCTCTCCCCTAACGCTGATCTCCATACTCTTGTCGGCAGGAAGGTATGAGCGTGTATGTGTATGTGTGTTGTCTCTCCTTGTACTGTAAACCCTCCAATTAGCATCTTTCTTTCTTTTTAGGATTTCCTTATGATGCACAGAAGCTGACTCCTTCATATAGGGTCGTATTATTAGACATTTCATTGCCCAAGAACACCTATTTGACAAGGCTTTCGTAGGAGTTGTGGGCATTTTCAGTAGTCCTATGACCCTGGTGATAGTTTAACCCTTCCACTGTACCATGAACCTGAAGAAACACTCATTAGAACCCGATTGACCCCCTCTTTGACCTTTAGAAATAGATGATGTGAGAAGCGAAAGTGTCTTATATTACTGACCATAGTCTCACACACACACACACACACACACACACACACACACAAAGAAAAAATGTTCCACCAGTCCCAAATCAATAAATCCCATTGATACTAAACCTCCATTTAGCAGGAACTGTATAGCATTTTCCTTTTATAATAGTAATGAAAGCAGCTTATGGGCAAAAGAATATAAACAAAGGAAGTCTGCTACAAATATGGTGTCTGATTCATATGCTTCATTCAAATCAATTCTCATTTCTTGAAGACCTACAGTTAGTATTTCCATAACTCTGATTTTCGAGTGATTTTCTGAAGATAAAATTAAGTTGTCTAATATTCAACCAGCCGACACTTTTTCCAGAATGACGAGCGCATGGCAAAGTTTCAGAGGACCCTTGAGGAGTTTGTCAACACCCATACCGGGGACATCCCTGGAGCACCCTGAACACACTGATTTATCATTGACTCGTCAAGAAACAAGAAATGTCAACTCTCCACCTCAGGCTTTGTGTGACTGGTGGATGACTGGGCTGGGCTGTTAAAGGGATGGCTACTT
Organism: Eriocheir sinensis; assembly: GCF_024679095.1. Classification (NCBI taxonomy): domain Eukaryota; kingdom Metazoa; phylum Arthropoda; class Malacostraca; order Decapoda; family Varunidae; genus Eriocheir; species Eriocheir sinensis. Next base: position 18,802,828 of record NC_066515.1, on the reverse strand, counting down.
TTTTATGCTTGTGAATATATATAATTTCTACTTTTTTTCTATGAATCTGACAAGTTTAATTATGTGGTTTCTGTCTTGGAATCTGATTTGTTTAATTATATTACTGGATGTGACTTTTTTTAATGACCTAACCAATATCAACTTATTAAGGACATATTCATAGGAGAAAGTGAGGAAAGAAATATGTGAGGAATTATAGAATTACAGAGTATTGATATAATCGCTGGACACGTTACTTTTGTCCTTCCCCCATTATTATTTTGTCCAATTTATACTTTTGAGTTTAAACTTTTTGAGGACTCACGTTATTGAATGTTTTTATTTATAAGGATGTACTTCTTGGTATTGTATTAGTATCCAGTTTTCCTTGATCTGTATGTGTATCTATCTGTCTGTCCACTCCAATGCTTGTCTGTCCCTTGTTAACTTCCTTGATAGAGGCGGGTGTTTGGCAGAAATCTCCAGCTGATTTTATCCACACTCCCTCCTTGCTTACCCCAGTCACCTTAACCTGGTACCAGCGACGGGCCAAATTTTTGCCATCATATAAACCCCCCAAAATAGATGATGTATAAACTGATCACAAATGCATTGATATATATTATGAAATGGTTTGCGTGAGTGATGATTTTTTTTCATCATTCTCGCTTAGAGGGGCCTTTAAGAAACATGATCCCTGTAGCTACCGGGTTAAAATATCTTATCCTCCCTTCCTCTCCAATGTATGTGTGTCCTCCTCAGGCCAATGCTCTGAAACATTTGGGGCTCTCTCACACACACACACACACACACACACACACACACACACACACACACACACACATTTGATAAGGCTATTCAGAGGTTGGTGTGGGTAGTTTTATGAGCCTAGTGATAGTTTGGCAAGGTTTCTGCACCATGAATGTGAAAAATACTAATGAGGCCTTGGGAAATGGTTGTTGTGGGAGCTGAAAGTATCGGAGCATATGGACCTTACTATTAAAAACCCCTTATGATTAGATTTACAAGGATAAAAGAAAAAAACTTTCTGACAATCGTTTATGGAGCAAGCATGAGATGACAGATCGAGGCATAAATTACGTTCATTCTCACACTTCCAACGGCGAAAAATCACACCGAAATATTAACCTCCATAAAACCAAAAACGAGAGAAGACAAAAGAAATACAGCGACGTCAGAAATGTATATGTACAAATAAATTTTTCAACCTATACGTTTCTTTTACCTTACACTTTATACACTGCCACCGCCACACCACAGGGATGGGCGCCTCGTCTCTACTCATCATTTTCATAGTCGGCCGGGTTTTTCCTCATCAACTGGTCATGTGACGCCTCGACGCCGGAGTAGATCATGTAGCCGATGATGAAGGCTGGGAAGGAAGGAGAAAAAAAATAAATAAATAAGAGGTGGACCGCAGCCTGATAGCACACATAAAGGTAAAGATGATATAGTGTTTTGTGGTTGGTGAACATGAACAGACACATGAACACACACACATATATTCAGAGACACACACACATACACTCAAATGGTTAGTTAATAAAGAGTTGGTGGTTGATGAATTCTCTCTCTCTCACAGGAATAAAAATAACAAGGGTGTAATATTATGAATCTCTCTCTCTCTCTTTTTTAGTACAGGTAACTCTCGATTTACGCGTGTTTGGTTTACGTGTTTTTGAAATAACGCGAGGTCCAAAATCCAAACAAATGTTTAATTTACACGGTTTTTCACTTATACGCGATATTTTATGGAGTGGCCACCAGATGTCTCACGCAACTGGACTCACACGGCGCCGCGGCCACACAGCTGAGCTCAGTTCTTCCCGCGCGCCACTTGAACAACAATACAGTACCCACACTGCCACGCTACTCAACAATAGGGGTACCAGTACCGATACTAACGGTACCAGCTATACGGTATGGTACCGGTACCAATACTAGCCAGTCGCTCATGGTGTCCCTCATTTCCTCCTCACACGAGTGAGGCCGAGACTGAGTGCTTGAGTGGATATCTCGGTGATATGGACACTCTCTCTCTCCACTGAATGAAGTGAATATTTATTTTTCAATAGAAACTTACCTCTTGTTTGATTTACATTGTTTTTGATTTACGCGACCTCTTCAAGGACACAATACTCGCTAAATTGAGTTACCTGTATTAATCTTTCTCACTAATGATCTCTCTTCCCTACTCTTTTTCCTTCATTTTATTCCCTAACCTAACCTAACCCCAAACAACACAATGCACAACTCACGAGGGGCAACTTTGAGGACCTGCGACCGGAAGCGCCTGAACATGTTGGGGACCCCATGGCTCACCGCCCCGGCAAAGGCGCGCTGCTCAAAGGGGGAGAGGGTGTACTTGATGATCCCCCGGACGTAGGCGAGCTCTCCAAAACCCTTACCCATTGCTGGAAGGGAGAGTAAGGAGAATGTTAGATTTTTGGGAGAGGGAGACCACCTGAAACCCTTACTTATGGCTGAAAGGGAGAGCAGGAAGAATGTTAGATGATTAGAAAATATAGAAAGATAGATAGCAACAGAAAGACAAACACAGAAACCCTTACCAATGGCTGCCAAGGGGAGAAAAAGGAAGAATGTTAGATGGGTATTATTCTAGTGTTTGCCCATACACTCGCAACCAAAATTGGCTAGGGGGCCATTAAGACTTCGGGGAATGCGGTGGTAAACATGAAATGCGTCGTAAATGCATAGCTTTTGAGTTATGGGGGGTTGAAAAATACCCTAGATGTAGGGAAATTCCTTACAATTACTTAGATGTAGGTAAATTTTATACATTCCGGGTTTTTTTACAACGTACGGAAACCACGCAATTTCACTCACTCTCCATACCAAAGGGGGGTTCGAGGGGGGAGAAGCCCCCCATTATAGTATTACGATTATAATGAAGCATCTAAGTAGTAAGTAACTTACGTCATAGGAATCTTGCAACCGTCATATACGACTATGTATTTACTTACTGGTAGCACGTATGAACACGTAAAGCAGGTTTGGTATCACGTATGAACGCGAGAAGCAGGTTCGAATGCAGTTTACTTGTGTTCAATGTCCCTCAGTTAGCTGTTTGGTCATAATGTTCGGTTGGGGTACTTTAAGAGGGGGGGTCCAGGGGGGGGGGCGCAGCCCCCCCTTGGTTAGCAGGGGGGTCGATGGGGGCAAAGCCCCCCCCATTAGTAGGTCATAAAATTTGGTTGGTGTAGTTTAAATATGCTCCCCACACCCAAATACCCCGACTTCACACGGGTCCCCCAAGATCGTTGGGGGAAGGGGATTAATTTGGCTGCTTCTTTACTTTTAAGTACAGGTAACTCTCGATTTACGTGTGTTTGGTTTACGCATTTTTGAAATAATGCGGGGTCCAAAATCCATATAAAAGCCTCCCTCCACAGATTTTAGACTGCGGCACAATAGACTCATTCAAAAACAAATACATACTCACTTGTCACCACAACACACCAACACTAACAATTACACTTGATTCACTTCCCTCCCCTACACACTCGGCTCCCCCGTCCCCCCAACAGCCAACAAATATGCATGTTATGCACTAGCCAGTGGTTTTGCTTGTGTCAGTGATAAACAATGAAGATACACTGTGTTTGGTGCCACGGACTCTACTTGGAAGACAGAAACCTTGCGATGAGGTGACAACCTACTAAAGAGAGAGGGCATGAGTGTGGTGTAGGCGGTTTATGTGAGCGCAGATGGCCTCTGGCGCCACACCAAATGGTGAGGTGAGCATTGTTTGGTGGGTTCACTACGCTTCCCTCCCAAAACAAGCTTGGGGATCCAATGAGTGCGTGGTTTCCATATGGGAAACACTAAATTCGTCGCAATTGCTTATTTTAGTGGTGGTGGGAAAAAAATCCCAAAATTTAGGGAATTTCCCTAGATCTAGGGAGTTTTTATCCCCCCACACTAAAAAAATATGCGATTGCGACGGATTTCGTGTCCCCCACCCGAAACTACGTGTTTCCACCAGGTCCCCAGGCTTGTATGGGGGGGAGGGGGAAGTATGGGCAAACACTACAATTTTACCGATGTCATGAAGAGACAAACAGACAGACACAGACATAAACAGATACTCATCGCTGCCAAGAGAGAGGGCGAGAGAGCAGGGAGAAGTTAAGAAGTTTGGAAGAGCCCACCCGTTACCATCGGCCGCGTAGTGGATCCTTTTTGGATCTTTTTGAATATACTGACTGAAATTTAACTCTACTCTGACATTTTTCCCATCTGTTTTCTTTTGTGCATATGGCACAAAACTCAGCCACTTCTCTGGCACTTGTTGCTATGGACATAACTATATAGTTGAGTGCCTGGCGTGCCAGCAAGTTGTGGGCTACCCTAATATATTATTAGCATATCTCCCTCGAGTTGTGTGTCTAATTGGAACATGGTAGCCAACCTGGTGAGCAACCAGGTGAGCCACCCTGTCATGTCCTATGCTGTGTGTTTCCACCGGCCCACACCCCATGCTGAATAAATTTAAACTAACCCAACCCAAATTAACCTAACAACCTACGTAACGGGGGGGACTTTGTCCCCCTTGACCCTTTTAACGGGGAGGGGGGCTTTGCCCCCAAGAATTCCATTCTATTTTCCAGAAGCCATGTGTTACTGCATTGCAATCAGGGGCCAAAAAGGAATCTATATTGTAAGTATTAATTTCGCAAGAAGTGGCTGCCCTCATTAACACTGTGGTGCCGAGACAAGCCTAATGGGCGAGCCTCCCATAAGGTATGGTGAAGATGGAAATTAGGGTGTAACATATCCGGAAAACAGAATAAAAAAGCATAAGTATGTGCAAGCAAAGTGTGTGGGAAAACAAGGCTCAGTGCACAGTGATCCAGGAGTGCAGAGAGACCCATGTTGTTCCTTACGTTGAGCCGCCCCGACCCGCTGCCTCACAGGGAAGACAGCTTCGGTGCTGTATGAGGTATTTTGCGTACATAAAACACAGTCCCGTATTGCTTTACCGTCAAAAATCCCTCATTCTTGAAATATTATTAATTCGAGGAGGGGTAAAGATTCATATTAGGTCCGTGCCAGTATCTCATAATCTACTTTATGAAACATCACTATCTCTTCATATATCTTTTCTACAAACCTTCAACAGTCATGGAAACGCTTTGAAAATCCAATTCAAGGACTTTTTTTTACTCTTGAAAATAGGGGATAATGTTTACGAAAGCGCGTCGCCTCCTCTGCTGGCCGCGGCGACGCTGCAGCCGCAAAATAGCTCGCAGAGGGCTTAGGGTCGGGGAGCATATTTAAACTACTCCAACCGAACTTTATGACCTGCTAACGGGGGGGGCTGCGCCCCCCTGGACCCCCCCTTCTAACCAGGGGGGGGCATAGCCCCCCCCCCTGGACCCCCCCCTCATGTATATGTGACCTATTTCAGCGAGGAGGTATTTCTCGCAACACCCGCTGCAGCGTCGCCATGGCCAGCACCAGAGGAGGAGACGCGCTTTCGTAAACATTATCCCCTATTTTCAAGAGTAAAAAAAAAGTCCTTGAATTGGATTTTCAAAGCGTTTCCATGACTGTTGAAGGTTTGTAGAAAAGATATATGAAGAGATACTGATGTTTCATAAGGTAGGTAATGAGATACTGGCACGGACCTAAAACGAATCTTAACCCGAGGAGGACATAGACCCCCCCAAAAAAAGAAAAAAAAAGTAAACAGTGAAACCTGACCCCCGGCAAACCATCCCAACCTCTTGTTCCCCCTTTATGACCTCTCCACCCCGCCATAATCCACCTCTGTGCTAATATCAAACCCACATTGCAGTATTTCCCTTTATTTAGTTTTAAAGCTTCACAATAACCAAGTAAACAGTAAAATCTGACCCCCGGCAAACCACGCCAACCTCATTCATCATTCTGACCTTACTTCCCCCTTTAAGACCTCTCCACGCCGCCATAATCCACCTCTGCGTGCTAATATTAAACCCACATTACAGTATTTCCCGTTATTTTGTCTGAAAATGTCGAAATATCAAGAAATCCTTCCTTACCGTCGGTGTGTGTTGCGTCACTGCCCAGCTGATGGTCTGCTAGCGAGCCTCCGTGGTGGTATATTTAGACCTTACGAAATAATTAAAGGTACACAGTGATTTACCTGCAGATTTTTAGATTTTAGTTGGGTATGTGTTAGTCTGGTTTGTGTGGTGTTGGTTGTATTAGTTTTTAGTTGGTCAAATCATCGTTTATAGAGGACGCGCGCGAAGTTTAAATTTCGCGAAACGTGGGAGATCGCGAAACCACATCAACCCTCTCTCTTTTCGGTCTAATATCAACAAGTAATCCCATAAACATACAAAAACTTAAAGTAAAGTAAATAAAAAAAACAGACATAAAAAACATAGACTACACAGAAAACATGAAAAAATAAAAACTCCCATTGGCGCTATGTAGAGATCCTATAGTCACATAATAGTGCTTTATTTGTCTTGAAAGTGTGCTAATTACTAGAACAAAAGTAATTATGCAGAAGTAAATTAATGCCAGCAGCAGAGCAGAAAGAGAAAGTGCGAGAAATCTGATGTTATAATAGTCATTGGAACAGTCATATACCAGGACTGCATTCAATATCTCTTACTCACCATAATACCAGTGTGCTTGATGTAACTTTGCAATGTTGGACTCGTTAGATTATCAGTCACCCCCTTGAATCTCACACCGGCTGGCCAATAGAAAAATTTCATCACCCAAGCAGAGCGTAACAGGCTTGGCACACCAGCGATGAAGCAATGCATATTTATACTTATCGTCACAGTTGCATAGTGCTTAATGAATAACTGGCTTGGAGATTTTACACGTGAGGAAAGCAGGTTATGTATAAAGAACATGTAACCAGTCCATATGTTACTCATGTGGTTAGCTATTTTTCAACATATCAGCAGACATGCAAAAACAAAAAAGGAAATAGATAAATAAATAAATGAAAAATAAATTAAAATGAATAAATAAATAAATAAATAAATAATAAAAGCAATAAAACCGAGCAGAAATGCACAAATAGGAGACACATGAACACTTACATTATCAGTTTTAAAAGTTTAGTAAAATAAAGCACTCAGGTTTCTTTTTTTTCCAGCAAAGAATAAAGATCACCTTAAACATATATATATATATATATATATATATATATATATATATATATATATATATATATATATATATATATATATATATCTATATATAGTTGGGGAGGCGGTGACTGAGTGGTTAGCGTGACGGCCCCGCGTTCAGGAGCTCCAGGAGGGACGCGGGTTCGAATCCTGGCCGCCGCACAGCTGAGGTTTTTCAGTCACCGCCGAGTGGCCTACGACTACCCACATGCTGGCCTGAAGACCACCCATCAACCCGGGCTCTAGATAACCTCTCCAAAGAGAGGCTCAAAGAGGAGTTCCGGGGGGCAGCATAAGCCAACACAAGATGGCGCCACTATAAACACTCGCCTGCGCCAGAACGGGCTGGGACGACCATCAGGCCCCACAGGGAAGACGCCTACCGGCGCAATAGCCTGGGAAAAAAAAAAAAAAATATATATATATATATATATATATATATATATATATATATATATATATATATATATATATATATATATATATATATATATATATATATATATAAAATAACTGTTCCCACAAAATTCGTCTCTATACAATAGTAAGACAAGTTTTACCTGAGCTAATATCATGATCACTTTACCTTGACTTTCCTGTGCAGTCCAAGCCATCCCACCCTTGGGTCCCACCAGACCTATCATTAGAGGCGGTGAAGGCTGAATGAGACGCCGGGAGTCAGACAAGAAAAATCTTAATGACTGGATTCATTCACTGATACAAAGTAATTAATAACTAGATAATAATATTTTTAATGAAAAAAAGGATAAAATCATGAGAAAAAAACATAAATTATTGCTATTTGAGTACAATACAATTAAAATATTTAAATTTTAAAATAGTAATATCTCTAAAGTTAATCTTTTTTTCAAGTATACACACTTTTGTTCTGTACACAATGATGATAATAATGATATTAATAATAATAATTATAATAATAATAACAATAATAATAATAATAATAATTACAATAATAATAATAATAATAATAATAATAATAATAATAATAATAATAATAATAATAATAATAATAATAACTAATACAGCAATCTACAATAATGACAATAGTAATAATTATGATAAAAATAATAATAATAGTAATAATAATAATAATAATAATAATAATAATAATAATAATAATAATAATAATAATAACAATAACAGCAATAATGATAATAATAATAATAATAATAATAATAATAATAATAATAATAACAATAATAATAATAATAATAATAATAATAATAATAATAATAATAATAATAATAATAATAATACCCTTTTCTTTGTTATCAAAAGGCTTTTCTTCCACCTTCAACGCCAACACGAAGACAGAGATCACTATACAGTATTAAATTCAAAGGAAAACAAATCTTTAAATGCATCCTGATAAATGTAATACACACACACACACACACACACACACACACACACACACACACACACACACACACACACACACGCACACAGTAACCTTAAGTCTCATTACCTTTAACTCGTCGCCGCTAACCAACAATAACTCACTATCTACACTGGTGCTTTAATTAATTAGTGCTTCCCTCTCCTCCCTTCAGGCCATTAACACTATCCTAACACTACTTCAATCCCTAAAATTTAAGGTTCAGTCCCGTAATACTAATTCTGATAATAGTAATTTTTCACTCCATAATTTTTTTTTTTTTTTTCATATATTTGACTTCATGTAACAGTGTGGCCTAATGGCTTTATCTTCGTCATTATTTTGTTTTGTAAAGATAATAAGAAACTACAGAAAGAGGAAAACTAGTTGCAGTAATTTTTTTTCCGCCAAACATTTCAAATCATTAAATGGAATCAAATATTTAGAATTTTAAGCAGTAGATGCAGCTTAAGTCTATCAATACTGAAATACTTTAAATAACTTCTATAACCAATAAAAAAATTGACTGATACTAAACAAAGAAAATCAACATACACAATAATGGTCGGGTCACACACACCTAATTTATCTCCTTTTCCGCCTTTTAAGCTTCGTTACTTATTTGCCACAGTGTGTAGGCAGAGAGCAACACTTCATACTGTATCTAGAGCTCAGGCCAGACACATTTTATCATCTTGTGCAGCCTCTTTCAGCTTTTTTCATATGTAACTTTCAGCCACAAGCAACACTTTTAAGCCAAAACTCAGGGCAGACACACTTATTCATCTCCTTTTATAATGCCCTGAATTTCCACTGTACCATGCCTTCACACAACAACCACACATCATGAAACACACGAGAAATTAATCCAGACCAGGAAAACGTAATATCAGCACCGGGGATCAAGCACACGACGCCCAAGCTTACATTTTTCACAAGACTTTCATAAGTGTGCTGGGTATTTCTAGGGGTAATTTTGTGACCCTGGCAGTGGTCTGACCCTTCTTCTGTACAATGAACCTAAAACAACAATGATTAGAGCCCAATTGAACTCCATTTTGGGCTTTGGAAATAATATGAGGAGCAGAAGCATCTTACAATGTCAACCAAAGAGGTACCCCATTTGCAGAGTGAGTTGTGGGGGGGAGGGGGGGGGTGTCTACGGGCTCTCACACATTCCCGGTCCCGGTCGCGACCGTCCCCGATGACTGCCGATAAGCCGGTCGCCGGTCGACCGGCTGTAAGATCGGGGATTGTCGGCGGCAGACCGCCGGTCTACCGCCGGTCGACCCTGAGGACCGTAGACGCAGCCGACCACCGCCGGTCAACTTTAAAATTTTCAAAGATATCGGCGATGCGCCCGGTCGACCGGCGGTGTCGAAATATGTCGCCGGTCGACCGGCGGTCAGCCGCCGACACCCACGGCAGACAGGCGGCAGACCGGCGGTAGACCGGCAGTAGACCTCGAGTGAACACCTGTGTCTGACCTGGGGATTAGGAAGGGAGGAAGGAGGAAAACGAGGAGGAACAGATAGGAGCGAGGGATAAAGAGAGAGAGGGATATGAGAGAAAGGAGGAAGAGGAATGGGTGAAAGAGAGAAAGGAGGAAAAAAAAAAAAAAATATATATATATATATATATATATATATATATATATATATATATATATATATATATATATATATATATATATATATATATATATAGATATATATATATATATATATATATATATATATATATATATATATATATAGATAGATAGATAGATAGATAGATAGATAGATAGATAGATAGATAGATAGATAGAGAGAGAGAGAGAGAGAGAGAGAGAGAGAGAGAGAGAGAGAGAGAGAGAGTGTGTGTGTGTGTGTGTGTGTGTGTGCCACGCCTGCCGGGTCCTCTGCCTCTAGTTCCTTCATGAGAGTATCGTACATACCCAGAGTAACTCTTCTCTGCATCCATGGCCTCACCCACGTTGCCCTACGTTTCTTCTTCTGTATTTTTTGCAACCGTCTATTTTCCATCAGACATACAAGCGTCAACAAACTTTGGTCACTGTCCACGTCCAATTTCAGGAGTTCAATTTCGCGTTCACGAGAGCTGAGGAAAGCCATTGCGATGTCAAACTCACGAATGATCAAAACACCTGGACGGGTGTTTATATACCCTTCCAACTGGGCGTGACAACGAAAGTGTTTGCTCGTCGATGTGCCGCAGGTCTGCCGCCGGTAGGCCGGCGGTCGACCGCCGACTGACCTGCTGCCGTCGCCGGTCGGAGAAATCGAAAATCGTATATGGTCGCCGGTCTACCGCCGGTAAACCGCCGGCTTACCGGCGGTAAGCCGCCGGTCTACCGCAGGCAGACCGGCGGTAAGTCGCCGATCCGGGGATTATTGCCTATTTTGTCGGGAATGTGTGAGAGCCCCTTAAGGTGGGTCAGCTACTACACTTTTGCAGCCACTCTCAGAACGAATTTGTGAGCACACCTTATGGTTCCTTGTAAACACAGACCGTGATTTCAAACAGGTAAATTAATGGAGTGTATTGCTGACACACACACACACACACACACACACACACACACACACACACACACAATAACTAAATAAATAACATTGTATATCAAGTTTTCATTTCTTAGTGACTAGGTCCATAGCACCAGTAGTAGTGGACAGAAACATAAAAGTGACTCAACACTAACTTCACATTTGCTTCAACCGTTTCACTGAGCTCTGTGGTTCAGGGATTCCCACACGAAACTTGAGGTCCCAGGGGAGACGAAACTACAAAATACTTACAACTACTTGACTCAACTCCCCTTTAAAGACTATCCTACAAGGTCACACTTGAACGCACTTACTGTACTTACTTACTATACCCTTACTACGACCTATGACTATACCCTATGACTTAAGTGCATGATAGCTTACTTAAAGGTCCCAGTGGAGACATAATATTACTATAACTCAACTGACCTTAGCTCCTCTATAACACAAGCTCTATAACACGAGTACTACTATCATGACATCACCGCACTAACACCACTCACACACACCGCCTTCAACACTGGTAACAAGGACGAGAGAGCCTGTTCAACTCACACATCATCCACAGTTTAACATGACCCTGGACATTACAACTGCTCTTAACCTATTAACAAGTTTTTAACACATTTCCATCCCCGTAACTACACTGAGGCAGATGAGACAGCCCCTTTTTTCTATCTTATCAATACACTATCCACTTCAGAGTCCCACATCCCATTCTTGAATAGGGCGTTTTGCCAGATCTATTTTCAGGTTCTGGTTCAGGACTTAAAATTGAAAAGGGATGTTTCTTTCATAGGGGGCTTATATTTAACATACTTTTCTTTCTGTGTATCTTTCTGTACATTCAAGTATTCATGTATGTCTCTAAGTAAAGCACTGAGTTGTTTCTATCATGGGGGGCTTATCTTTAACATACTTTTCTTTCAATGTATCTTTTTGTACATTCAAGTATTTATGTATGTCTCTAAGTAAAGCACTTATTTTTTTTCCCTCATAGCCCGGGTTAGAGTTCTGAATTCCCTTGTATCTTGAGTCACTACGTCTGTAACACACCTCTTGTACATGTCTCCAAGTCCCAGATCTTATTAATGGGATAGTTCTGTTCTTCTATGATGTCACTTATTTGAATTGGATTAGATTCTGCTCCAAGACACACAATCAAGAGGGGTTGTGCAGTATAGGATTTTCATTATTCTCTTCATATGCCAACCAGCGCTGTGGCCCAGTTGGGAGAACACTCACACTCCTATTACCGCGATGCAAGTTTGAGCCTCCCTCGCCACCACACCATACATTAAATACATAGTGGTAGATTTGTGACCTAACACTATGCCTTCGCTGCCTTGTACTAGCATTAAATAAAATAAAAAATCACATGCTATAACTACGAAAATTCATCAACAACTAATATATAAGAAGGAAGTCTGATTCACTAGATTTCATTTGCCATTACCTGGAACAAGACAGTAATGGGCTTGTCTGTCAGTTCAAGACTCATAATTAAGTACCTGACACCTTTTTAGCATTATGAGGCTTTATGATAATGGCTGAGGTTCTGTTGAGACTTTTTTTCTTTAGTTTATCTCTTCTTTTCTCTTCTCTTTTCGATCTTCTCTACCTCTTTTCTAATCTTCTTGCTCTTCCTCCTTTTGTTATGACATTTTCCTTTTGACTTTTCTACATTTCTCTTCTCTTTCCGATCTTCTCTACCTCTTTTCTAATCTTCTTACTCTTCCTCCTTTTGTTAAGACATTTTCCTTTTGACTTCTCTACTGGTAATCTCTTCTCTACAGTCTACTTCTCTCTTCTTTCTCTTCGTCCTAGTCAGGTTTTCAAGACGTCACCCTAAAGCCCAAGTTCTTAAGGTCTCGTTCACCCTAGTCAGGTAATCAAGGCTTCCAGACACCCTTAGTCCAGGTCCTCCTCCTCCTCCTCCTCCTTGAGAATGCCCAGCCGCCTTGCCATGCTCTTGACGTTGCTGATCACCTCCTCCTGCACCAGGTTGAAGCTCATGGCCAGTAGCGCGATGCCAAACAGCAGGTAGATGGAGCACAAGGCGATGCTTAGCTCCACGTTGTCCTTCAGCTTTTGGGCCGGAACGAAGTCACCAAAACCTGAAGGGAAGAGAATGAGGAACCTGAAGGTACGAAAAGGGGAAGAAAAGTCTGAAGGAGGAGGAAAATAATATACAGGAGAGAACAATGAACATCTGAAGGGAAGAGAATGAAGAAAAACCTGAATGAAAGAGAGAAAGAAATGTCTGAAGGAGGAGGAAAATAATATATGGAAGAGTAGAATGAAAACCTGAACGGAAGAAAATGAAGAAAAAACCTGAAATAGAAGAACCACCTCAAGAAAAAAAATAAAGAAAAGTCTGAAGAAGGATAATATTATAAAGGAAAAAAGAACTAAAGGCTGAAGGCAAAGAAGAATGGAGGTCAATAGAAGAATCTGAAGGAAAAATCAAACGAGGGAGAAATCAGAAAAGGCGAAAAATAACTTATAGAAGATAAAAATGAAAACATGGAGAAGGGAAAAAGAAAGAGCGGAGAGAGAAAAAACTGAGGAAGGAGGAAAATAAGATAAAGGAGAGAGGAATGAAAACCTTAGAAGGAGGAAAGTGAAAACATGAAAGAAGAAAGAAAACCAAAAGGAAAATAAGAATAATGGCAGAGATAACAAAACCTAAGCGTATTATGAAAAAAAATTACATGAACTTGAGCCAGAAAGCAGAAAGTCATTAAAAGCTGAAGATAAATATGATATAAAAGAAAAAGAAAGAAAAATCGAAAGAGAAATTGAGAGTAAAACATGGAATAGCTATAATCATCATCTTCATAATTATCATCACCGCAATCACCACACAAACAGAACAATTTTGCTAAGGCCACAACCACACCCATTTTTCCCACCACCACTGTCAATACCACCACTACCACCACACCCAATACTCACCCACCACCATCACCTTACAGACAAACCACCACCACTCTCACCCACACCACTAGACCAACCTATCATAGTAAGGGTAAAGAAGCAAAATAGTAAAATAAAATAAAATAAAATAAATAGATACCGTATTTGACGGCTTATAAGACGCATGGGCTTATAAGACGCACCCCCAATTTCGGCAATGATGAGCAGGGCCTGAAACCTCAACAACGGTAAACGGTATACGGAAAAGAAAAAAAAATCGGGCTTGAACCACGAGTGTCAAGTGAAGATTTTTTGCCCGCCATTCGTATCCCTCCCCGCTATCAGGTCATTATATATAAAGTTTCAAATGTGTTCAGATCCTTATCGAGTCCCAATACTTTACATTTAAAACCGGTAGTATTTGCTGGGACCTGCCAGAGTTGGTCCTTCAATCTTATAGACTCGAGGGTACTGCTTTGATGTAAACCCACATGGCGGAGACAGCGACATTCAGAGGGGTAACGGGTATAAAGTTTGTGCATCATATTTCTTTATAATTATTCTACATCATAATTCTAGTTGTTGTAATATTCTAGTACATTTTTAAAACATAAGGAAGTGTGAAATTTAAAACTTGAACGTGCTTCAGAGTTAATGTTTGTTGAACACGCATGTAAAGTAATAATGTTAAAAGGTAAGCACAAAATGGTGAAACAGGCACTTGTAAATATCCAACAATAACTTATCTTTTCAATATCTCGTCAATATTATCCATATATTGTTTGTGCTTATCAATCAAACAAATCTAAACAGTTTTATGGAGAAGGTCCGTCTTACCTCAATGACCCCTGTCTACTAAGGAAACGTAGCGTGTCTTGCGCGTGATGTCAGGTTTGATGTACAACCGTCCACTAGTAGCCTCTTCCATTTAGCGTAACCCGTTTCTGGGTCGTGATCTGTAGAGTCCCTTGATAGATAGAGTCCCGACAGCCTAAGATTTGGACGCCATTATTGGCCCTGTTTTCGCCGCGAGACCGTGTGCTAGTGTTTGAAAAGCGCGGCGAAAACACAGGGCCAATAATGGCGTCCAAATCTTAGGTTGTCGGGACTCTATGAGGGACTCTACAGATCACGACCCAGAAACGGGTTACGCTAAATGGAAGAGGTTATAGTTTGTTTAGGAACAAGCATTAAGTCACTTAATTTTCTTCCTGACTGATGTCATTTTACATGAAGTAGTGGTAAGTACTGCTGTTATACACCGTTACTTTAGAAAAGAGTTTTCGTTGTTGCTGTAAAAGCGATCGCCACCTTGTTTACGTTTGCAGAGAGATTTGCAGTTTAATTTAAGTGCCATTGCTGCACTAAAACTTCACTGGCCAGTGATCCTAACCTGAACCTTGACTTTATAAGACGCAGGGTGATTTTCATGGACATTTTTTTGGAAAAAAGTCCGTCTTATAAGCCGGTAAATATAAAAAATCCACATCCACTCCCAACCATCTCCACCACCACCACTCATCCACAGCACCACCCTTCATCCACCCCATCACCCAACACCTCTCACCCACACCACCAAACAAACCTATCTCGCACGGGTGATGAAGCAGAAATGAAAATAAGAATTCCACACCCACCATCACCACCACCACACTCATCCACACCTCACCCACACCGCCAAACCAACCTATCGTGGTAAGTGTGATGAAGCAGAAATACACCGAGTCCAAGAATTTCCACTCCTCCCAGCCCGAGAAGAGCGTGGCGCCCCCGAAGATGTACGCCACGACCAGCATCACGCCAAGCCAGATCGGAACCGGCTTGTCCTCGATCATCTCCTCCTCCTCCTCGTCATCGTCATAACCGTCATCATAGTCGTCGTAGTAGTATTCCTCGTCCAGGCGTGACAGGCGGTTCCGAGGGTCATGAGGCGGGGATAGATGCCGTTGGTAGCGTTCCGATGCCCTGGGTGAGCGGGGCATCGGAGGAGAGTCACCGTACCCTTGAGAGATGGAGGGAGAGTGTCAGAAAAGAGAACTATGAGAAGGAAACGAATGTACGGTATAATTGTAAAATGAACTAAAAATATCAAATAAGCTCAAGAACAAGAGTAATAATGATGATAAGAGAAAAATGCAGCTCACTGAACCGCAGACACTTACAAAACTTTAAAGTAATAATGTGTCAAGAAAAGTGAAAGTATTAAAAAGGGGGAGGAGCATATACACCAATATCTTAGAAGGGGGTGGGGGGAAGGGGCAGTAACCAGTAGAATTTCAAGGGGGTCAAATCTGCATTCCTTTTATTTTTTTGGGGGGGAGCTTATTTTAACTGTTTTGGGGGGTCCTACTTACACTTTTCTGGGGGGTCTAACCTATATTTTATTGGGGGGTTAACCTATAGTACTTATAAGGAGAGGATCTTACCCACACCTTTTTTTACTTATATCTTTGCTGGGGAGGATTTTACCTATATTTTGAGGGTCTTATAAATTTTAGGGGGGGAGGGGGGTCATACTTTTCGAGGGGGGAGGGGTTGATAATACTATTTTGGGGGTGAGGGAAGGTACTGTATATATTTTTTCTTTGGTGAGTCATACTTTTTTTTGGGGGGGGGGTCTTACTAATATTATTTTTTGGGGGTCATGTAAATTTTGGAGTTTTGGGGGGTCATATTTTTAAGGGAGGGTCTTACTAATATTATTTTGGGGTCATGTAAATTATTGGGGTTGAGGGGGTCATATATTTTTGAAGGGGTCTTACTAATATTATTTTTGGGGGGTCATGTAAATTATTGGGGTTGAGGGGGTCATATTTTTTTTGGGGGGGGTGTCTACTATTATTATTTTGGGGGGGTCTTGCAAATTATTGGGGTTGAGGGGGTCATATTTTCTGGGGGGGGTCTACTATTTTTGCGGGGGAGAAGGGGAAGGGGGTCTTGCACTCTTTAGGGGGGAAGGGGGATTTACCAGGGTGATGAGGGGGGCCGCCGCGGTGCCCCCCATGGACTCCCCGGGGTTGGTGGGTCACGGGGATGTCAGGGTCCTCGTCTCTTCTGCTGCGTCTGCTCCCCTCCCGCCCCTCACGCCCTTCCCTGCAACGATGGGAAGGGGAAGGAGAAGAGGAGAGGGAGGGAGCAGGGTAGGAGGAAGAGGGGAAAGGAAGGGGAGAAGGAGGGAGCAAGAGGAGTGAAGGGAGGGGCAGAGGGAAGAGGGGGTGAAGGGGGAGGAGGAAGAGGGAGGGAGAAAGGAGAGGAAGGGTGAAGGGAAGGGAAAGGAAAGGGAGGAGAGGGAAAGGTAGGGGAGGAAAAGCGGAGGGAAAGGGGGGAAAGGGGAGGGAAGAGGAAGGGGGAGGGAGAAGGGAGAAAAAGGGTGAAGGGAAGGGAAGGGAAAGGGAGGAGATTGGGAAGGATGGGGGAGGAAAGGCGGAAGGGAAAGGGGGAAAGGGAAGGGAAGAGAAAGGAGAGGAAGAAGATGAAGGGTGAGGGGAAGGGAAAGGAAAGGGAGGAGGAAGGGAGGAAGGAGTGGGGATAAGGGAAGGGAAGAAGAAGGGGAAACGAGAAGGGAGAGGAAGAAGGAGGGGGAAAGAAAGAGGGTGGGAAAGGAAGAGGAGGGGAAGAGGGAAGGAGGGGGAGGGGGAGAGGAGGGGAAGGAGAGAAAGGGGAAGGGAAACGGAAAGGGGAAGGTAGTAGGTATTATTATTATTATTATTATTATTATTATTATTATCATTATTATCATTATTATCATTATTATTATTATCATTATTATCATCACCATTTTCATTCTCTACTTTCGTCCATGTCTTCTTTGTCCTCATTTTCGTTTTTCCTCCTTCACATCCTGCTTCAAAACATCTTTATATCCATCATTATCTTTTTATCTCCTCCTCTTCCTCCTCCTCCCTCTCAAATTACCATCATCACCATTAGGGAAAATTTTACTCTCACAAAGACCACAAAGCCGTAGGAAATTTTGGTGTTATATTCTCACTCCTTCCAATTTACTTCATACTCTTTGGTTACACAGAGAGAATGGAGATAAAAAGAAAACAAGAAATGAAGGGAATATGAGAAGGAAAGAAGGAAAGGAGGAAGAGAAGGGAGGAAGGAGGAAGTACACACACACGCTCACACACACACACATACCGCTCCGATGGCTCAGTGGTTAAGCTCCGCGGTGCCTAACTTACCCCCTAAGGTCCCCGTCCCTGTCAGCCGCCTCCCTCGCCCCTCTGCCGCCGCCGCCCCCGCCGTCCTCCTGTGGCTGCGACGAGAACCCTTCCTGCTCCAGCGCGTACTTGTTGAAGAGCACCGCCACGCGCCCGTCCTCCTGAAGGTGTGGGTGAAGGAGGGAGAGTGAGGGAGGGATGGAGAAGAATGGTAAGGGGAGAACGGAATACGAAGAGAAGGGAGAAAGATGGAAGGGTGAGACAGGAGTGAGGGAAGAAAAAAGGGAGATAGTAAGGAGAAAATGGAGGGAGATTAACAAGAAAATGATGGAATAGGAAGAGAATGGATAGAGGAAAGGGAAGAATAGAATAGGAAGAGAAGGGAGAGAGCAAAGAAAGACAGAAAAATAGAAGGGTAGGACGAGAGTGAGGGAAGAGAAAGAATGGAACAGGAAGAGAAGGGAGATGGGAAAAGGAAGAACAGAAGGAGGAGGGAGAGGAAAAAGGCAGAAAGATGGAGGAAGGGTTAGAGAAGAGTGAGGGAAGAAAGAAGGGAGATAGTAAGGAAAGAATAGAGGGAGATTAGCAAGGAAAGAATGGAACAGGAAGAAAAAGGAGATAAAAAGGAAAGAATGGAAGGAGATTAGCAAGGAAAGAATGGAACAGGAATAGAAAGGAGAGAGTGAGGAAAGACAGAAAGATGGAAGAGTGAGGGAAAAGAAGGAGATAATAAAGAAAGAATGGAGGAAGAAAAGCAAAGAAAGAACGGAATAGGAAGATAAGGGAGAATACAGAAAGGGAAAGACAGAAAGATGGAAGAAGGATAAAAGACAAAAGTCAAAGGAGAAGGAACAGAAGAAAAACAAACAAACAAAAAATAATGACTGATATATGGACAAAAAAAATATACCAAAAAGAAGAAGAAGAAGAAGAAGAAGAACAACAACAACAACAACAACACCTGCCCCTTACGTCTTTGGCTGGCGGGGCAAGGTAGTCTGATCCCCGCGAGTTCTGCGAGGCGCGGTTGTGGCTGTGACCCCCTAGCGTCCGCATGTCCGCCTCGACCATATCGTCCTCAATCCTGGGAGACGAAGGGAGAGGGAAGGAGCAGATAGGATGAACAACGCCGGGAGAGGGAGGGAGGGAGAGAGAAAAAAAGTGACATAGGTTGGAGTTTTTGATGACGTAATAGCTGTAGTATAGTCTGGCTCAACAAAACGTGCGGTTGTGTGCGAGTTCAACGTAGGGGAGCCCCTTGTACAGCGTTGCCGCGTGTCTCCCAGCCCGCGATGTAGATATGTTGTAATATAAATAAAACCACGGCAAATATGATCACCAAATATGCATACACATTTAATCTTAGTATTATAACGTATGAAAGAACAGCTAACTTATTATGGAAAAGATATTTTATAAGCATATAGAGAAACGTGGCATACATATTTTACAGTGGTGCTAAAAAAAATGCTGTACTTATTATTGAGTTTCCCTTTCGTTTTGGGATGTGTTAGTAGTTTCACAATTATATTTAGATTATATCGTGAAGGAATGTACGTTAAAATAAGCTGACATAAGTAGTTGTAGTAGTAGTAGTAGTAGTAGTAGTAGTCGTAGTGTCAGCAGCAAAAATACGGAAACAAGTACTCTCTCTCTCTCTCTCTCTCTCTCTCTCTCTCTCTCTCACTTGTAGTCGGGGTCGGAGTAGGAGGAGGTGTAGAAGGCGGAATCACTCAAGTGGGAGTCCGCGGACTTCTCGGACGCTCTCTTCGATCTCCTGAAGGACGAAGTGCGAGCCCTTGACCCTCCTGAAGTGCTGGGGTACCTGGGGGAGACGGGGGAGAGGTCACTGAGGGAGGCGGGGGTTCAGGAGATTAGGAGGAGCACTAAAGAATTAACCAACACAAAAATCAAAACAACGAACACATCTTTCAACGTCTCAAAGTCAATTAACGTTCCAGGGTAGGTGTGCTCAGACGCCTCCACCTCTCATATCATCTATTTCGAAAGGCAAAAAAGGGTATCAATCGCTTTCTAATGAATGTTTGTGTAGGTTCACGGCACAAAAGAATGATCAAACTACCGGAAGGGTCATGGAACTACCTCTGGAAATGCCCACCACTCCCACGAAAGCCTTGTCAAATGTGCCCTCAGAGCCTCAGACGCCTCCGCCTTTCACATTATCTATTTCCAAATGCTGAAAGGGAGATCAATCGCTTTCTAATGAGTGTTTGTGTAGGTTCACGGCACTAAAGAATGATCAAACTACCGGAAGGGTTATGGAACTACCTCTGGAAATGCTCAACACTCCCACGAAAGCCTTATCAAATGTGCGTGTGACGAAATGTTTAAGAATATGACCCTCAGACGCTTCGAAACGGGGATCAATCGCTTTCTAATGAGTGTTTATGAAGGTTCACGGCACAAAAGAATGATCAAACTACCAAAAGGGTCATAAAACTACCTTTGCAAATGCCCAACACTCCCACGAAAGCCTTGTCAAATGTGCTTGCTTGAGCGACGAAATGTTTAAGAATATGACACTCAGACGCTTTCATCTCTTACATCAACTATTTCCAAAGGTCGAAACAATGTGCTTGCTTGAGCGACGAAATGTTTAAGAATATGACACTCAGACGCTTTCATCTCTTACATCAACTATTTCCAAAGGTCGAAACGGGGATCAATCGCTTTCTAATGAGTGTTTGTGTAGGTTCACGGCACAAAAGAATGATCAAACTACCAGAAGGGTTATGGAACTACCTCTGGAAATGCCCAACACTCCCACGAAAGCCTAGTCAAATATGTGCTTGGACTCTGAAAGTTTGAGAGTATGGCCCCTTAAGGATATGACCCCAGCTGTCCTTCGCCAGTATACCTTCTGGAGCCGCGCGTGGACCTGCCTCTCCGCCGCTTCTTGGGCCTCTTGGTGCAGACGTAGCAGCAGACCTTCCAGTAGAGGAACCTGAAGGAGTGCGCCATGCCGTCGCCGATGTTCGCGAGGCACAGCATCATCAGAGGCACTCCCGGGATGGCGTAGAAGATGGTCACGATTTTGCCCCAGTTGGTCTTGGGCGCGATGTGACCGTAGCCTGAAAGAGAGGAGGAGGAGTGAGAGATGATGATGATGATGAGGAGGAGGAGGGGACGGAGGAGAGATTAAGAAAGAAAGGGAGCTATAAAGAAAAGAAAAGAAGATTAGGAAAAGGGTAAAATAGGTAAAGAAATAAAGGGAAATATGAAGAAAAGGAGAGGAGGAGGAGGAAGAGGAGGTGAAAGAGATGAGATACATATAGCAGGAGAAGGAAAAGGTAAGGGAGATAGAAAAGAAAGAGAAAAATGAAGGAAAAGAGAAAGGGAAGAAGAGGAGGTGAAAGAGATGAGATGAATATAGCAGGAGAAGGAAAAAGGTGAGAGAGATAGAAAAGAAAGGGAAAAATGAAGGAAAAGAGAAAGGGAAGAAGAGGAGGGGAGAGATGATGAAGAAAAGGAGGAGGAAGAAAGGAGAAAAAATAAAGAAAGATAAAGGAGAGGAAACGATAAGGAAGAGGCGAAAGATGAAAGGCAAAAGGAAGGAAGAAGGCCAGAGGGAAGATTATACAACGGCAATCACTACATAACTTATATAATACGCCTTTCACTTTAATAACAACAAACAAACAAGCTGAGAACAATACCACAACCCAAGGAAGTCTCTCTCTCTCTCTCTCTCTCTTGACTTTTGTTTTCCGCTCTTTTTCCATCTTTTCATTCTTTCTTTTTAAATTATTCTCTCTCTCTTGACTTTGTTTTCCGCTCTTTTCCATCTTTTCATTCTTCTCTCTCTCTCCTGACTTTGTTTTCCGCTCTTTCCATCTTTCATTCTTTCTCTCTCTCTCTCTCTCTCTCTCTCTCTCTCAAGGCCTTCCCCTCTATCACCTGGGAACACCTGACACCGTAATTAGGACAGGTAAACATGAAGACTTCCGCTTCCTAACACACCTGGAAACACACATACACACACACTCACAGGCCGTCGCAGCTCCCGTCACGACCTCAGTTCTATTACGTCTTCAGTTCTTGGAGATCCTACGGAGATCCTACCGCGTCCTACACTTCTCTTATAGGATCTTGTCATTCGAATTCTTGACCCCACGGCATGTCTTAGTGTCCTATAACATCCTGAATCCTACGGCCTGAAGCATCCTACGAGTCAAGATCCTATACTTTGACCTACTTCGGAGTCCTGCAAGTGATATCCTACTCTCCTACAATACCTAAGTCCTATATCCTGAATCCTACGACCTTCAGTTCTCCTCACCACGCATCCTAAGAGTCAAAATTCTATACTTTGACCTACTTCGGAGTCCTGCAAGTGATATCCTACTTTTCAATATGTCCACCAACATGCATTCCTCGCTCATCAAGCTCCTGGTAAGTTTTGTAATATATATAAATCGAGTTAGATTAGACCAGTTCCACAGTCTGTTAAGTTTGTAAGCTCCCAAAACCGAACATGAAATTACTAGGAATATACATTGAATAGTGATTGGTGTTGATAGGGAAAGTAAGAGATTTGAGGAAACTATAGAGAAATATTTATAGTGTCTGGTGTTAGATAGGACTGAGCATTATGGAGTATTTAGTTAGGTTCCTGGCTTATGAGAACAATTTAATTTATAAATGTATATGGAAGAGAGAGAGAGAGAGAGAGAGAGAGAGAGAGAGAGAGAGAGAGAGAGAGAGAGAGAGAGAGAGAGAGAGAGAGAGAGTGAGAGAGAGAGAGAGAGAGAGAGAGAGAGAGAGAGAGAGAGAGAGAGAGAGAGAGAGAGAGAGAGAGAGAGAGAGAGAGAGAGAGAGAGAGAGAGAGAGAGAGAGAGAGAGAGAGAGAGAGAGAGAGAGAGAGAGAGAGAGAGAGAGAGAGAGAGAGAGAGAGAGAGAGAATCTCTCTCTCTCTCTCTCTCTCTCTCCTTGAACACCAGTGAACTGTGTTTAGTGGGAAAAATCTGGATATGAGAGAGAGAGAGAGAGAGAGAGAGAGAGAGAGAGAGAGAGAGAGAGAGAGAGAGAGAGAGAGAGAGAGAGAGAGAGAGAGAGAGAGAGAGAGAGAGAGAGAGAGAGAGAGAGAGAGAGAGAGAGAGAGAAATTACCACCTTGACGAGCAACCACACGCCCAAAATATATATATAAAATCTACGAAACATTAAAAAAATACAAGAAATAATGGAAGGAAAGTCGTACAAATTTGCTAAGCCTTGACTCACTTAAACGCAGCAAAGGGCGCGGCGCTGAATTAAACGTCTCACCCGGAAGTAAAAAAATATATAAAAAAAGAATCAAGTTAAGCTTCAAGAAATAAAATAAAAGTAAATAGGAAATCACGTAGGTTTTTTTTCTTCTCACACGAATCAACTAAAGAGATGAAGTAAAATAATAACAATAACAATAATAAAATAATTAATAATGATTTCAACAGCTACTACTACAAAAACAACAATAATAATAATAATGAGGATAATCATAATAGTAATAATAATAATAATAATAATAATAATAATAATAATAATAATAATAATAATAATAATAATAATAATAATAATAGATCAAAGGAAGAGAGGTTGATTATACCCCAGCCAGGAATCATAGGAAGACAGGTTGATTATGCCCCAGCCAGGAATCATAGGAAGACAGGTTGATTATGCCCCAGCCAGGAATCATAGGAAGACAGGTTGATTATGCCACAGCCAGGAATCATAGGAAGACAGGTTGATTATGCCCCAGCCAGGAATCATAGGAAGACAGGTTGATTATGCCACAGCCAGGAATCATAGGAAGACAGGTTGATTATGCCCCAGCCAGGAATCATAGGAAGACAGGTTGATTATGCCCCAGCCAGGAATCATAGGAAGACAGGTTGATTATGCCCCAGCCAGGAATCAACCTGTCCTCCTGGCTGGGGGATAATCAACCTGTCTTCCTTTGATTCCTGGCTGGGGCATAATCAACCTGTCTTCATGTCATGGAAGCTGTGCCGGGGCTCGATTAAAGACGCAGTCATTTCCCTTCCGAGATAAGGCTGATGGGTGAGAGGCAGGGTGAGCCTCTCAGTTTTAACCTCCGAGTGGCGGAGACGGCAGGGTCCGACACCGCTGTGGCTCGACAATAATACAAGGAACAATAATACGAAGACAGAGAAGAAGAAAAAAAAAAAAGGAAAGAAGGAGGAGAAAAGAAGAAGAAAAGAATTAAAAGAGGAAGAAGAAGAAGAAAAAGAAGAAAATGAAGAAGAAAAGAAGAAAAATTAAGAACAAGAACAAGAAGAACAAAAGAACAATAAAAAATAATAACGATACAACAACAACAACAACAACAAAACCAATACATTAACAAACCCAAGCATCTATTTTTTTCTTTCACTTTTTCCAACACAAACTCAACAACTCCTTCCCCTTGACACGTATCGCTAGTATTTTCCTTCTCCTTCACTTCCCTTCTTTCTTCCTTCATTCATTTTCTCTCTCCCTCACGTAGCACGAGCGAAAGCCGGCCAAGGAAAAAGATGATAAGTTAATAATAGACATAAAGAAAAGAAAACCGATACTAGAAACACATTTACCACAGAGAGAGAGAGAGAGAGAGAGAGAGAGAGAGAGAGAGAGAGAGAGAGAGAGAGAGAGAGAGAGAGAGAGAGAGAGAGAGAGAGAGAGAGAGAGAGAGAGAGAGAGAGAGATTTACATAGATTTACATAGAAAATCAGACCACACAGACCCCATGGTCCAGACTTGGTGGTCTGTCCTTAAACCTAAGTGATTTTACATTAATCAGAAGACTCCAAAACGTTGCATTTCTGCTCTAGTTGATATTAAGTTGAAGGAAGTGACGGTCGAGCTTATTTTTGAAGGAGTCAATCGTGTTACACTGGACCACTGATGGTGGAAGCTTATTCCATTCTCGCACTACAACGTTGGTGAAGAAAAATTTGGTGCAATCTGAATTTACTTGTCTACATCTGAGTTTTACGCCATTGTTCCTCGTGCGCAGACTGTCATCGATCATAAACAATGTTGATCTGTCTACATTCGTGAAACCATTAAGTATTTTAAAACATTCGATCAATTTTCCTCGGAGGCGACGTTTCTCAAGAGAGAACATGTTAAGGATAGAAAGCCTTTCTTCGTAGGATTTGTTGCGCAAGGAAGGATCATTTTCGTTGCCCGACGCTGAACACCTTCTAATTTAGCAATATCCTTTGCATGGTGGGGGACCAAAACTGTACCGCATATTCCAAGTGGGTCTGACTAAACTGTTGTAGAGCGAGTATTACATCTTTATTCTTGAATACAAAGTTTCTTTTAATGAAGCCCAACATTCTGTTCGCTTTATTTGCTGCATCGATGCATTGCTGTGAGAATTTGAGGTTTGACGCGATTTTGACCCCCAAGTCTTTGACGCATTGAACGCTTTTGAGTTTAACGCCGCGCATTTCGTAATCGAACTTCTTATTCCTCGTTCCAATTTGAAGGACCTGGCATTTGTCTACGTTAAAGGGCATCTCCCATCTATCCGACCAAGCTGAAATTTTGTGCAAATCCTCTTGGAGGCTTTGCCTGTCTTCGTCAGTGAGAACCGAGTTACCAATCTTTGTGTCGTCTGCAAATTTACTAATGCGGTTATTGAGTCCAACATCCACGTCGTTGATGTAAATAATGAAGAGCACTGGGCCAAGGACCGAGCCCTGAGGGACGCCACCAGTGACAGGCGCCCACTCTGAGTTAAATCCGTCAATCACTACTCTTTGTTGTCTGTTGCTCAACCAATTCGCGATCCATTGGTTTACTTGACCGTCAATACCTATTTGCTTTAATTTGTAAAGTAATTTATGATGCGGGACTTTATCAAACGCTTTCTGAAATCAAGATAGACTACGTCCAGTGATTTAGTTACGTCATAAACAGTGAAGAGGTCGTTATAAAAGGTTAATAGGTTTGATAGGCAGGATCTTTTGTTTCGGAAGCCATGTTGTGAGTCCCCAATCAATGAGTGGCTTTCAAGGTAACTCACAATTTTGTCTCTAATTATGCCCTCAAGTAGCTTACCTACAACCGAAGTTAGACTAATGGGCCTGTAATTACCTGGTACTTTTTGTCTCCTTTCTTGAAAATCGGTGTCACGTTAGCCTTTTTCCAATCTGAAGGACGATGCCTTGTCGCAAGGACATATTGAATACTGTTGTGAGGGAGGAGAGTATTTCGCTCTTCGTTTCTTTCAGCAGAGTTGGATATACTTTGTCAGGTCCAGGACTTATTTGTTTTAAGTGAATGGAGAGCTTTAAGGACTTCATCGGTTGTTATTTCAAAATTAGGCAATGCATGCTCGAGATTTACAATAGTACTGGTGTTGGTGGTAGCGAGAGGAAGACTGTTAGTATTAAACACCGAGGAAAAGTAATTGTTTAAGAGGTTTGCAATGTGTTGGCTGTCAGTCACTAGTGCACCGTCGCTGTTTGTTAAAGGTCCAATACCACTTTTGATCGCCTTTCTGTTGTTTATGTAACTGAAGAAAGATTTCGGGTTATTTTACAGTTGGCTGCAATATTTTCTTCATGTCTACGCTTTGCCTGACCTACTAGTCTTTTTACTCGTCGCCTGGCATCATTATAGAGTCTAATGTTCTCGGGCGTGCTTTGTTCTTTCTTTAACCTGTAAAACAATTTTCTCTCATTGACTGATTGTTTAATTTCGCTATTAAACCACGGTGGGCTTTTATTAGTGTTAATTCGCTTCTCGCACAAGGGGACGAATGTGTTCTGCTGAGTGAGTAAGTGATTTTTAAGGCTTAGCCAGGCTTCCTCTACGTTGCCGTCATCTGATAGTTGTATTTCTGTTAGTTTTTGTCGGATTTCTACGAAGTTAGCTCTTTTGAAATTGGGCACCTTTACTTTATTTTCAGTCACTGATGATTGAGCTTTAATGTCCACGCGCACTAATTTATGATCGCAAGAACCGAGGTGTTCTCCTACCGTGACACTACTGACAAGGTTATCTTGGGTCGATATAACAAGGTCGAGTATATTATTTTGTCGAGTTGGCTCATAAACCATTTGGCTTAGATAATTTTCTTCTAGAAATTCGATCATTCTATGTGACTCGCCTTCTGTGCCTGACAGTGTCGCCCAGTCGATATGGGGGAGGTTAAAGTCTCCTAATATCAGTGAGTCGTTGTTATTAAGTGACTGCCTTAAGACGCTGTACATTTCAAGGTCGTCATCGAGTGATTGCCCGGGAGGTCTGTAGGTGACAGATATATTTAAATTGACTTTTGCAATGTTTACTCGCACGCACAAATGTTCAACGTTACTGTTTCCCGGTGTTTTGTCGGTGGGTTGCAAATAGCTTTTGACATAAAGGGCGACGCCACCGCCTCTACGGTTTACACGATCTTTGTTGAAGAGTCTGTAGCCATCTATGTTGTATTCGGTACTTAAATCAATATTTGTGGTGTCGATAAATGTTTCGGTTATAGCAATTATGTCAAAATTTTCTGTTAAAGCAAGACATCTCAGTTCATCAAATTTGTTTCTTAGGCTACGCGCATTGAAACTAAGGATTTTTAAGTTATCTAGAGGCTTGGTAATACAGGTGGTGGTACTTGCGGGATCACGGTTACGGGTTTGTTGCGATGCACGGCGTCTATTTACACGGGCGGGGTGGAGGGACGTGGCCGTGACTCGTTTTTTGCTCGGATGACACGCACTGCTTCGTTGAGGAGCCTTCCGAGTCTGGCTGCCCCGATGGGAGAAAGGTGCAATCCGTCCCTGTGGAAAAGTTCATTTTGTCCATAGAAATTGTCCCATGCGTTTAGGAACTCCACGTCAAGCTCCCTGCAAAGAGTCTGTAAGCGGTTGTTTAGGCTGAAGGCCTTACTGAAAAGTCGCTCTCCGCCCAAGTCCGTGGTAGAACTCCTGAAATCAAAATGTTAGGGATTTAGTCTTATACTGCTGGATGAGCCTACGGTACTTCTCCAGGAGTTCCTCAGACCGGGTCGTGGTGACGTCGTTCGTACCTGTGTGGATAACAAACAGTGAATCATTAGTAGCCTGGGGGGAGATCTCCTCAAGAGCAGCAGTTATGTCGTCGATCCCAGCACCAGGATAGCAATAGTTCCGTCTTCGACGAGGAACTCTGCCGCAGAACTCAACGACCTGCTGGCGAATCATGGAGTCACCCACCAGGAAGGTGCTCTCCTGCTCGTCCTCCTCCTCCAGAATGGCAAACCTGTTGAAGCAATGAACAGGATAAATCGCTTGTCTGGCTGGCTTGGCCTCCATTCACGACGGTGAAGCCATCATGGTCGGTGCCACTAGCATCCTCCCGTTGCGTGGTGTTGTCCGCTGGTGTCGACGGTACCGCTGAGGGCAAGGTGTCGGTTGGAGAAGGGTTTGGCACCACAGCAACGTTAGCCTGGATGAATTCCTGCAAGGAGGCAACAGTGCGAGAAAGCTCTATTATTTTATTCTGACCTGCTTCCATCTTCTCTTCTTGCTCCTGCAGTCTTGTCTCGAGATGCTGCCTGGTGAGAGAAAGCTCCATTATTTTATTCTGGCCTTCTTCCATCTTCTCTTCCTGCTCCTGCAGTCTTGTCTCGAGATGCTGCCTGGACAGACACAGTCGACAGACAGCAGAACGCCCTGTAAAGTGAGCTGAGAAGCTACCGTTACAAGTACTGCACTTCTTAGGCGCCATCTTAGCTGAAATGAAAGAGATAAAAACACAAAGTGAAGGGGATTAGGAAAGGGGTGAGGTGTGAGAGGTAGTTTAGTAATGGAGGAAAAGTGAGAGAGAGGAGGAGTAGGAAGAGATGTGAGGTGAGTAAAGAGGGGAAAGGGAGGTGTGAGATCAAGGAGGGTTAGGAAATAGGTGAGGTGGGAGAGAGGAGTAGGAAGGATGTGAGGTGAGTTAAGAGGGGGGAGAGAGGCGTGAGTGAGGTGTGTGAGATCAAGGAGGGTTAGGAAATAGGTGAGGTGGGAGAGAGGAGGAGTAGGAAGGGATGTGAGGTGAGTAAAGAGTGGGAAAGCGAGGCGGTGAGGTGTGTGAGATCAAGGAGGGTTAGGAAATAGGTGAGGTGGGAGAGAGGAGGAGGAAGGGATGTGAGGTGAGTAAAGAGGGGAAAGAGAGGCAGGAGTGAGGTGTGTGAGATCAAGGAGGGTTAGGAAATAGGTGAGGGGAGAGGAGGAGTAGGAAGGGATGTGAGGTGAGTAAAGAGGGGAAAGGGAGGCGGTGAGTGAGGGTGAGATCAAGGAGTGTTTGGTAATGGGTGCGTTGAGTGATAGGTTGTTTTGGAAAGGTGGTATGTGGGAGAGAGGAGGAGTAGGAAGGGATGTGAGGTGAGTGAGGTGTGTGAGAACAAGAAAGGTTAAGAAAGAGGCGAGGTAAGGTGGGTGAAGGGATGGGTAAATAGGATGTGAGGTAAGGTGAGTGAGGGGGGGAGGGCGTAGAAATATGTGGAGGTGAGGGAGGAGTAGGAAGGGCTAATCCTCTAGGGGATGAGGAGGAGCAAAAGGGATGTGAGGTGAGCGAGGGGGGGGGGGGCTTAGGTGAGGTGAGGGAAAGGGGTGTAGGAAGTGTTAATCCTCTAGGGGATTTAAAGAGGATGTAGTGAGGAGGAGCAGATTGAATCCTCAGGGAATTCAAAGGGTGGGTTGTCGACACACCCAAAGCACGCGTGCGACACGCGGGACCACAAAGGCCCCCGCGGGACACACGAAACACACAGAAACCCAAGCACAAGCACGACTAAACACCCTCAAGTCACTCGCAAAAACACCTGAAATACAACAGCACACTCAAAACACTCTGAAACCCACGCAGAGAGAGAGAGAGAGAGAGAGAGGAGTAGGAAAGAGTTGGTAGTCCCGGTTGTATCATATTTCACTCCCTCCTCACCTCTGACCGCACTGGGAATAAAAATGAGGAAGAGGAGGAGGAGGAGGAGGAGGGAGAGTATACGCAGAGTTGAAGGCAGGATTAAAAGAAGAAAAAAAGAAGCATGATAAGGAGGAGGAGGAGGAGGAGGAGGAGGAGGAGGAGGAGGTAGATAAAAAGATGTATGCCTTGATATGTGTGTGTGTGTATGTGTGTGTGTGTGTGTGTGTGTGTGTGTGTGTGTGTGTGTGTGTGTGTGTGTGTGTGTGTGTGTGTGTAAAGAGAGAGAGAGAGAGAGAGAGAGAGAGAGAGAGAGAGAGAGAGAGAGAGAGAGAGAGAGAGAGAGAGAGAGAGAGAGAGAGAGAGAGAGAGAGAGAGAGAGAGAGAGAGAGAGATATTCACGTAAGAGACGTTGAGGAACATGACGTAACGATATTATTATTATTATTATTATTATTATTATTATTATTATTATCATTATTATTATTATTATTATTATTATTATTATAATTTTTATTACTATTATTATCATCAGCAGCAGCAGCAGCTCTCAAGGTAAAGAAAATCACAAACAGGAAAAAAAAGGTAATTGTCGAGTTCTGTATAGCAGTTTGTGTGTTCGTATATACGTCTATAAAGCCTTGTTTAACGTGTGTTTGTGTGTGTGTGTGTGTGTGTGTGTGTGTGTGTGTGTGTGTGTGTGTGTGTGTGTGTGTGTGTTATCTTCTGGAAATTCCTGGAAGAGGAGGAGGAGGAGGAGGAGGAGGACTAAAAGGGAAGAAATCGTGCTAGGAGAATCAATGACACACACACACACACACACACACACACACACACACACACACACACACACACACACACACACACACACACACACACACACTGCTAGATGCATAACAAACGTGTTTTGAAGGTCTCTCTCTCTCTCTATATATATATATATATATATATATATATATATATATATATATATATATATATATATATATATATATATATATATATATATATATAAATAATTACCTGCAAGTCTTTATCTACCTGTCTCCTATTCAGTGTATCTATAAATTCAACAAAATCACGGAGAAATCACCAAAAATATAAACAATGAAAAATTTATAACGATGGAAATATATCTGAAGAAATTAATATAGATAGAAACGCAATATTATTCTTTTTTTCATTTATACAGAAATCTTATAAAACGAATAGAACGTAGGAATAATATTAAACCTAAGATGAATTGAGAATAAAACTAGATGGATAGATATAGATAGATAGATAGGTAGATAGACAGATAGATAGATAGATAGAAAGACTAATAAATAAATGCCAATAAAAGAAAGAAAGAAAGAAAGTAACAAAAACACATCACCAATATAACATTTAATCAACAACACATCACTGAACTCCTAAAAATAATAATAATAAATATCAACAGATTTTACTCAATTAAATTCTTATACAAATGTTGCTGGAGGCTGGAGGTGGAGAGGGAGATGGAGATGAGAGGGGTGATAGATAAATAAAGAGAGGAATAAGGGAATGGAATAGAAGAGAGGAATAAGAAGGGAGTGAAGGAAGGGAGAAGAGCAGAAAAGAGGAAAAGGAAGAGAAGACACAAAACAGAAAGAAGAATAAGAAGGAAGAGGAAGGAAGAGAGAGGAATAAAGAGAAAGAGGAGGAGGAGGATAAGGAAACAAAACAGATAGAGAGGAATAAGTATAGGGAGGGAGGAAGAGAAGGAAAGAGGAAGAAGAGGAGAGACAAACCAGAAAGCAGAATAAGAAGGAAGAGGAAGGAAGAGAGAGAAAGAAAGAAAAAGAGAAGAGGATAAGGATACAAAACAGATAAAGAGGAATAAGTAGGGAGGAAGAATAAGGAAGAATAAGGGAAATGAAGAAAGGAAGAGGCGAATGAAAGAATAAGAGGAGAGAAAACGAAAAGAAAAAAATAGGTAGAGGATGAAAGTAGAAGAGAGAGAAAAGACACAAAACAAAGAGAAGAATAAGATAGAGAAGAGGAGGAGGAGGAGGAGGAGGAGAAGAGGAGAGGAGAGGAATAACACAAAACAGGACGAAAAAGAAAAAAAGAAAGGAAAAAAGAAATGCGATCAAGTAACATCCAGCAATGAGATCAGGTGCTATATAAACCAGGTGTGTGGGCTGACCAGACACACCTGAGCTTGTCGTGGAGTTACCTGGAGTGTTGCTAATTGGAAGGTAAAGGCTGGCAATACACCTGGATGGAATGCGGTTTACACGAACGCACGAACACACACAGTGGTTTTGGTTTACAGTGCTGGGAAGAGTTTATCGAAAGTGGTGGTGGTGGTGGTGGTGGTGTTTGTGTGTTTGTTTGTGTGTGCGTTTGTGCGTCATGTTTAACCTTGGACGGAGCGAGTTTTTGTTGTTGTTTGTTTTTTTTGTTTTCTTTTATTGCCTCGTTAAGTGTCTTGTTTTTGAGTGATTAAATAAGTCTCTCCTCCTCCTCCTCCTCCTCCTTCTCTTCTTTTTTTATTCTCCTCTCTTCTTATTCATCTTCCTCATCCTTATCTTTCCTTTTTACTCTTCCATTCTGTTCTCTACTTTCTTATTATTTTCTTCCATTATTTCCCCAAAAATAAATGTAAATGTATATATATTTACCAAAAAATGTAGCCAAATGCCGATTAATTTACCCCCAAAATATAGCCAAATGCCGATTAATCTACCCCAAAAATATAGCCAAATGCCGATTAATTTACCCCCAAAAATATAGCTAAATGCCGATTAATTTACCCCCCAAAATATAGCCAAATGCCGATTAATCTACCCCCAAATTATAGCCAAATGCCGATTAATTTACCCCAAAAATATAGCCAAATGCCGATTAATCTACCCCCAAAATATAGCCAAATGCTGATTAATTTACCACAAAATATAGCCAAATGCCGATTAATCTACCCCCAAAGTATAGCCAAATGCCGATTAATCTACCCCAAAAATATAGCCAAATGCCGATTAATTTACCCCAAAAATATATCCAATGTCATTTAATTTGCCCCTCCCCCATATATATAATTAAATGCCGGTCTAGTTTTAAAAAAAAGAAGCGGAATACATTTAACTAAGTAAGAACTGAATGTCGATTGACTTACCCCCTCGACCCCCCTTGCTCAATACCAACCGAATTACAAAAGAAAAGGAAGGGGAGTGCAACATTGCCAAACAAGAAATGAATAGAGAAGCAAGTTCCTCCGTGTGAAATGACTCCGTCCACTTTCACTATTGTCTGAAGTCACGTGGCGGGGCGTGGACAGCTGAGCGAGGTAATGCAGGGGTGACTATAAAGAAAAAAATGTGGTGTAGTGATTGATTGATTGATAGTTTATTGTTGCAAGTAAAAACAACAAAGGAGAAGGGAGGAGCATGCCATCCCAACCCCCAGGCAGTACAGTGTGTGATTATACAACGAAGGATGTGATTATGAAGGCGAAGATTACTCGGAGGAAGCCATTGATTAACCTCTGGAATATGACAAAGGTAGATTATATATATACTGTCGCTATGAGGTCCTCCCCAAAAACGAAAGGTAGGCCATTCAAATTATAGCCCGACACAAATATTAAGTACGTTTGGGTGGGATCCGAACCTCTTCATAGCCCTGCCTCATCCCTCCCTCATCACTCTCTCATATATCAGCTAATTACGAGTTGAAATTGTGTATCAAATATTCTGTATACATCTTAAAGGGGTCGTATTACAAGACATTTCGCCGTCCAAGTTCACATATTTGACAAGTCTTTCATAGGAGTTGTGGGCATTTCCAGGAGTAGTTTTATGGCCCTGGTGGTAGTTTGACCCTTCACCTGTACCATGAACCTGAAGAAACTTTCATTAGAACCCGACTGACTTAGACCTTTAGAAATAGCAGATGTGAAAAGCGAAAGTGTCTTAGATTTGGCAGCGGTATGGCCGGTGGACTTCCCGAGCTGGCCCCGCCCAACCGAATTTCCAGTTGTAGTTTTATGACCCTGGTGGTAGTTTGACCCTTCACCTGTACCATGAACCTGAAGAAACACTCATTAGAACCCGACTGACCCCCTCTTTAACCTTTAGAAATACTGATGTAAGAATCGGACGTGTCTTGTAATACCGACCTAGTAAGATTTGGGAGCGCTATGACCGGTGGACTTCCCGAGCTGGTCCCGCCCAACCGAATTTCATAACTGAGTCTGAGTATAGTAAAAAAAAAAAAAAAAAAAAAAAAAAAAAAAAAGTTCGTGTGGTTCGTGGGAGTAAAAGTGACTTCGTGGGAGTGAGCGTGAGCACCGAGCGGGTTCATTGCGACCATTTCGAAACACAACCAAGAACACAGAGCGAAACGGGCGGGGGAATGCGGCGGGCGGGGGAATGGGGGGGATGAGGAAGAGAGGTCGGCGGGCAATGCGGACTGAACACTAATTTCTATCTTTTCTTCACGTTCACAGGTCAGAATGAAGCTGCTCCTCCTCCTCAGCGTGGTGGCATATGCCCGCTGCACGCACGTGAGTAGAATCAGTAGTAGAAGTAGTAGATATTAGTTTAAAGTATAAGTATATTCGATCAGGAAAACAAGTAACATATGAGTAAAGTAAGTAAATTCATAGTTCATACATAACAAAAATAAGTAGTAGTAGTAGCAGTAGTAGTAGTTCAAAATAAGTAAATTAGAACAGATAAGATTCAAGAAACGCATACATAACCCAACACACACACACACACACACACACACACACACACACACGTAACCACCAGCACAGGGACGCATGAGTGGCTGCAATACATAATCAACTTCATAATAATAGGCATTCTAGAGGTCATTTTGGTCACGGCTCTCGCAACGTGGTCAGTATAGCATAGTTTTCCCTCAAATTTCCTCTCTACACAGCATGCAATAGAAAACGACCTTGGGGTGTTGTATAACATTCTCTCTCTCTCTCTCTCTCTCTCTCTCGCGTTCTCATAATTAACCAGGTAAACTCATCCTCAATTATTTGAATAGTGGAAATCACCTTGCCTTAGTTTCTCGCTCGCTCGCTCGCGTTCTCATAATTAACCAGGTAAACTCATCCTCAATTATTTGAATAGTGGGAAATCACCTTGCCGTAGTTTCTCTCTCTCTCTCTCTCACCTTTTTATTAACTCTTTTCAACAGAACTTCGACGCCGTTGTGGATATGGTCCCTGGCGTTGACAAAATTAGTGGAAGGCTTTACCTCCAAAACTACCAGGGTGGAGTCTTGATCTCAGGTGAGTGTCTGTGTCTACCTGTGTCTGTGTCTTTGGTGTCATATTCTCAAACGTATCGGGCTCTCATTAGGACCATTTCCCAAGGCCACAGAGATTAACCGAGTTTCCATGGGTGATTTATTAGTTCATGGTGTGGAGGTTGTGTAAAACTATCACCAGGATCACATAACAGGACACGCAAATCACAGTAACACGATCTTTGGTGAAATTCTTAAACGGATCGGGCTCTCATTTCCCAGGGCCACAGAGCATTAACCGGGTTTCCATGGATGATTTATTAGTTCAGGGTGTGGAGGTTGTGTAAAGCTATCACCAGGATCACAAAACAGGCAACGGAAATCACAGTAACACTATCCTTGGTGAATGGTGACATATTCTTAAACGTATCGAGCTCCCGTTACGACCATTTCCCAAGGCCACAGTCTCAAGTCAGCGTTGCCATATTATCGTATTCAAAACATCCCGATTTTCAGTTCCAGGGCCCGAAACTTTCCTACCCACACAGATAACGAAATTCCAGTTAAAGTTATCGTTAAAATCATTAGTCATCGGTAAAGTTATCGTTAAAATCATTAGTCATTGGTGTCTGTTTGCTAAATCTGTACGTCAGAAACCGAAAAATACGATGTGCCGAGTGGCTGAGTACGATAATTTGGTAACGCTGGCCACAGATTAACCGAGTGTTCATGGGTGATTTTCCAGCTCAGGGTGCGGAGGTCGTGTAAAATTGTCACAAGAATCGCAAAACAGACCGCGAAAATCCCAGCAACTTCTAAGAGAGGCTTTTCATACAGGCGAACTGGGCTGCCGAGACGCATAAGAAGACGTATAAGTGGTAGTTTTACACAACCTCCACGCCCTGAACTGGAAAATCACCCATGGGAAGCCCGGTTAATCTCTGTGGCCTTAGAAAATAGTCGTGATGAGAGCCCGATACGTTTAACCCGGTACCAGCGGGGATCATGTTTCTTAATGGTCCCTCCAAGCGAAAAAAATGAGAAAAAAATCACCCCTCACACAAACCATTTCATAATATATATCAAACCATTTGTGATCAGATTATGTAGCATCTATTTTTTGGGGTTTATATCATGGCACAAATTTGGTTCGTCGCTGCTACACGGTAAAGCCACAAATTTGGCCCGTCGCTGCTACCGGGTTAAGAATATGACACCAAGGATAGTGTTGCTGTAATTTCCGTGGCCTGTTTTGTGATCCTGGTGATAGTTTTGCACGACCTCCACACCATGAACTGAAAAATAACCCATGACAATCAGGTTAATCTTCATGGGATTTTGTATTTCCCAGCCCCTCTTCCTCCTCCTCCTCCACCTCACAATAAATATCTCCCGGGCTCTCTCAATCTTATGGAAATTAGTCTATCCTCATCTCAAGCCATTCGTAATCAACGGTCGGTTTTATTCTTATTTTCCTCCACAGGCCGTATCCATTATCTCCGACTTTCTCCACGAGCAGCATCCATTCTGTCTTCCTCCACATGCCGTATCTATTTCTTTCCCTCCCTCCACAGGCCGCATCCAAGGGCTGTCTCAGGGTCTTCATGGCTTCCACGTGCACGAGAAGGGTGACCTCTCAGAGCAGTGCACGGCCGCCGGGGGACACTTCAATCCATTCAAGGTATGCTGATGTTACTGCAGTCTGCAATTTAGGCTTTATTGCGTAAGAACACTTCAATCTTTTGGTAACAACATGGCGCCGATGATCATGGTGGCCAAACTCTACCGTATAATCCAGTACGGCCTGTTGCATGGTTGGACTGTCAGGCCAGTGTTCTGGACCACTACTACTGGTGCCATGCAATCCAGTACGGCCTGTTGGATGGTGGGACTGTCAGGCCAGTGTTCTGGACCACTACTACTGGTGCCATGCAATCCAGTACGGCCTGTTGGATGGTGGGACTGTCAGGCCAGTGTTCTGGACCACTGCTACTGGTGCCATGCAATCCAGTACGGCCTGTTGGATGGTGGGACTGTCAGGCCAGTGTTCTGGACCACTACTACTGGTGCCATGCAATCCAGTACGGCCTGTTGGATGGTGGGACTGTCAGGCCAGTGTTCTGGACCACTGCTACTGGTGCCATGCAATCCAGTACGGCCTGTTGGATGGTGGGACTGTCAGGCCAGTGTTCTGGACCACTAATACTGGTGCCATGCAATCCAGTACGGCCTGTTGGATGGTGGGACTGTCAGGCCAGTGTTCTGGACCACTACTACTGGTGCCATGCAAACCAGTACGGCCTGTTGGATGGTGGACCACTACTACTGGTGCCATGCAATCCAGTACGGCCTGTTGGATGGTGGGACTGTCAGGCCAGTGTTCTGGACCACTACTACTGGTGCCATGCAATCCAGTACGGCCTGTTGGATGGTGGGACTGTCAGGCCAGTGTTCTGGACCACTACTACTGGTGCCATGCAATCCAGTACGGCCTGTTGGATGGTGGGACTGTCAGGCCAGTGTTCTGGACCACTACTACTGGTGCCATGCAATCCAGTACGGCCTGTTGGATGGTGGGACTGTCAGGCCAGTGTTCTGGACCACTAATACTGGTGCCATGCAATCCAGTACGGCCTGTTGGATGGTGGGACTGTCAGGCCAGTGTTCTGGACCACTACTACTGGTGCCATGCAATCCAGTACGGCCTGTTGGATGGTGGGACTGTCAGGCCAGTGTTCTGGACCACTACTACTGGTGCCATGCAATCCAGTACGGCCTGTTGGATGGTGGGACTGTCAGGCCAGTGTTCTGGACCACTACTACTGGTGCCATGCAATTTTTGGGGTGAGCTAGAGGGAATAATAGGTTCATGAGGTGGGTGTTGGTGGGGGGAGGCAAGCAAAGCGAGAATGTAAAGTTGGGGGAAATTTTTAGAAAATTAAACACATTTAAGCTAGGCATTTTGAGGCCAATATAGATAACATTAGGGGGACTATAGCTCCCCTAGCCCCCCCCAGATATTACGGCCCTGGCTTGTCAGCCAAAGGCTGTCTAGTTCTGAAGTGTGGATGCGGATTCAAAGCCACAGCCGTGCACCTGGTCTTCCTGGGCGTCCCCACTCTCTCTTCCCTGGTGGGTGATAAGTCTGGTCTTTCGCTCAGTCTCTTGATCTATTTGCTTCACCGCAATCCCCAAGTCCTCTTTCTCCTTTTCTCCCATCGCTTTCGCTTTCATTTTCTCTTCTCGGCGTCTCAGGTGTTTGGGGGCTGCGAAACAGGCGGCGCATAGTGTCCGCACTCCTCCCTCTCTACCTGTTTGTTCTAATAAGCATAACAACAAATTCTATGGTCTGGTCACATCTTATCCTCATGCCTACCTAAAC
The DNA here is from genome assembly GCF_024679095.1 of Eriocheir sinensis. Taxonomy (NCBI): domain Eukaryota; kingdom Metazoa; phylum Arthropoda; class Malacostraca; order Decapoda; family Varunidae; genus Eriocheir; species Eriocheir sinensis. The sequence continues at coordinate 18,764,118 of NC_066515.1, read as the reverse complement.
TGACTCACCCTGCCCCCCCCCACCTCCCTCACACCTTCCTCCTCCGCCACAGACCAATCACGGGGCTCCAACTGATTACGTGAGGCATGTGGGCGATCTCGGGAACATCCAAGCCAACTACAACGGCGAGGCTGACGTCTACATCCACGACCGGCAGATCTCCCTCGACCCGCACTCGCAGCGCTACATCGGCAACCTGGCCATCGTGGTGCACCAGGGGACGGACGACCTGGGCAGAGGCGGCAACGAGGACAGTTTGAAGACCGGTAACGCGGGGAAGCGCTCCGGCTGTGGGATTATTACGATCCCCTACGCTACGCCCGTGCAAAGATATCGCCCCTCCCCATTTTTGGGCTACCAGAGCGCTCCAAATTTCAAACGCCGCTTCTGAATATAAGTTTTAAGCCATAGACTCAACATAATCATCATGTATTATATATAAATATATGCAAAATTAAACTGTGCACAAAAAACAAATTAATTTATAATTTTGAGATTTATGCATAAATATACAGAGAAATTTACGTTATGCGTAGATGACGTGTGTCTGTTAAATTGTATTTCCTTATATTAGTTGTGAAAAAGAAATCGATTTGTGGAGGAAAGTGGAATAGAGGGAAGGGAAGGACGTAGACGTAAGATCATGTAAAATATCCCACTGATTCACCGGCAATACGCACAGTTTTGACGGAGTAAAAGGCTGAAAGGCCGTCCTCCTGGAGGTGGGTCGTGTGTGTGTGTGTGTTGTGTGTGTGAGAAAGAAATTAAGTCTCCTGCGCGAGATGGTTCAGCATTTTCATTGCTTTTCTTCCGCACACTTAAGAATCAGACACAAAACTCGTGACACTAAAAACATAACAAACGACCTACCTATATTGTCTTCACGTTCGCTTCAATAATTCGTTCTCAACCATCGAATTTGATATGAAATTAAATTACCCAAGAATACGAGGTTACAAATAGAAAAAGGCTTGTATGTGTCAGTGTTTGTCTTAACTGTTACTAATTCCCTGTATTAGAATGTTAAGAAATATTTTAAAAAGTACATTTGTTCAATAAAATCTACTAGTTCAGGTGTTAAGTTACAATAACCTCAAAAATTAGTCTAGTAGTTAAGCATCCTCAAATTAGCTTAGAAAATGATGTGCGTGGTAGAGGCGTGTGAAACTATGTGTGTGTGTGTGTGTGTGTGTGGGGGGGGGGGGGGGGAGGAAGGGGTACAGGTGTGTATGATGGGAGGGACGGGAAGGTTGCTACATCGGGGCAATTAACTAACCTGAACCTACATCATATAACTACACTCCCACTTACTTCCCCCTCCCTCCCCTCACCTGTTCCTTCTCCACTCACCCACTTCCTCTGCTTACTTTCAAGAGGAGGGTATCAGGACACCTCTCCTTCCGAAATTGACCTCTCTTTCGGCCACCTCTTTTGATTATTTTTTAAGAGCAGCGAGTACCGGGCTTTTTTTATTATTGTTTCCTTTTTTTGTGCCCTTGAGCTGTCTCCTTTGTAAAAAAAAAAAAAAAAAATACACCCTTGAGTAAAAGAAGGTGAAGGGTGTGTGTATATGTGAATGTTTGGAGGGAAATGTGACAGTATTGATATGTGAAAGGGTAGACTTTTCAATTGGGGAAGGAAAAGAAATCGAAGAATGAAGCACGAAGGAAAATGTATAAGGATGTAAAATGTGACAATATGGGTGTGTGAAAGGGCAGAGACTTTTTAAACTAGACCAGGAAAAGAAATGAAGAATGAACCACGAAGGAAAATGTATAAGGATGTAAAATGTGACAATATGGGTGTGTGAAAGAGCAGAGAGACTTTTTAAACTAGACAAGGAAAAGAAATGAAGAATGAAGCACGAAGGAAAATGTATAAGGATGTAAAATGTGACAATATGGGTGTGTGAAAGGGCAGAGACTTTTTAATTAGGCAAGGAAAAGAAATGAAGGATGAACCACGAAGGAAAATGTATAAGGATGTAAAATGTGACAATATGGGTGTATGAAAGGGCAGAGACTTTTTAATTAGGCAAGGAAAAGAAATGAAGAATGAAGCACGAAGGAAAATGTATAAGGATGTAAAATGTGACAATATGGGTGTATGAAAGGGCAGAGACTTTTAAACTAGACAAGGAAAAGAAATGAAGAATGAAGCACGAAGGAAAATGTATAAGGATGTAAAATGTGACAATTTGAGTGTGAAAGGGCAGAGA
>NC_066515.1:18731900-18756900 GCF_024679095.1 Eriocheir sinensis | reverse complement strand
TAGGTGAAGTGAGGTGAGGTGAGGGAAGGAAAAAGAGGTGAACTGAGGTTAGGTTAGGTTAGGTGAAGTGAGGGAAGGAAAAAGAGGTGAACTGAGGTTAGGTTAGGTTAGGTGAAGTGAGGTGAGGTGAGGGAAGGAAAAAGAGGTGAACTGAGGTTAGGTTAGGTTAGGTGAAGTGAGGTGAGGTGAGGGAAGGAAAAAGAGGTGAATTGAGGTTAGGTTAGGTGAAGTGAGGTGAGGTGAGGGAAGGAAAAAAAGAGGTGAATTGAGGTTAGGTTAGGTGAAGTGAGGTGAGGTGAGGGAGGGAAAAAGAGGTGAATTGAGGTTAGGTTAGGTTAGGTTAGGTGAGGTGAGGGAGGGAAGGAGAAAGAGGTGAATTGAGGTTAGGTTAGGTTAGGTTAGGTGAAGTGAGGTGAGGTGAGGGAAGGAAAAAGAGGTGAACTGAGGTTAGGTTAGGTTAGGTGAAGTGAGGGAAGGTGAGGGAAGGTCAGGTGAATTGAGGTTAGGTTAGGTTAGGTGAAGTGAGGTGAGGGAGGGAAGGTCAGGTGAGGCGAGGTGAGGTGAGTTAGGTTAAGTTAGGTAAGATAAAGTGTGATGAGGCAAGGTGAGGTTTGGTTACGTAAGGAAAGGTAAGGTTAGGTAAGGTAACGCAGTGTAAGATTAGCTAGGGTAAGGTGAGGCTTAGTGAGGATTGGTTAGGAAAGTTAAGGTTAGATAAGGTTAGGTAAGCAAAAGTAAGATAAGGTAAGAAATGGTAAGGTAAAGTAAGATAAAGTAAGAAATGGTAAGGTAAAGTAAGATAAGGTAAGAAATGGTAAGGTAAAGTAAGATAAGGTAAGAAATGGTAAGGTAAAGTAAGATAAGGTAAGAAATGGTAAAGTAAGATAAGGTAAGAAATGGTAAGCAAAAGTAAGATTAGAAATGGTAAGGTAAAGTAAGATAAGGTAAGAAATGGTAAGGTAAAGTAAGATAAGGTAAGAAATGGTAAAGTAAGATAAGGTAAGAAATGGTAAGGTAAAGTAAGATAAGGTAAGAAATGGTAAGATAAAGTAAGATAAGGTAAGAAATAGTAAGGTAAAGTAAGATAAGGTAAGAAATGGTAAGGTAAAGTAAGATAAGGTAAGAAATGGTAAGGTAAAGTAAGATAAGGTAAGAAATGGTAAAGTAAGATAAGGTAAGAAATGGTAAGGTAAAGTAAGATAAGGTAAAAAATGGTAAGATAAAGTAAGATAAGGTAAGAAATGGTAAGGTAAAGTAAGATAAGGTAAGAAATAGTAAGGTAAAGTAAGATAAGGTAAACTAAGGTGAGATTAGATGAAGTGATGTGTCTAGGAGATAAACTAAAGCAAGGTAAAGGAAGTATAAGGTAACATAAAATAAAGGACTATACCACTAACCTCTAATCTCACCGCCGACATATTCGCCTTGACAGCCCTCTCGTGGTCGGCCTCCAGGTGCTCGAAGGTGATGGCGCCCACGATGGTGTAACCGATGACGAGGGACACGAGACCGATGTGGCTGATCAGAAACTTAATGATGTTCTTGAGGTAGTAACCACACGACCCGCACTGCCCCCCGTCCCCCCCACCGTCCTCCCTCATCTTGGTGGTGGTGGTGGTTGTGGTGGTGGTGGTTGTGTTCTTGTTCTCGTTCTCCTTGTTCTTCTTCTGTTTCTGGTTTCTTCTTCTTTATTTTGTACGTTTTATCTTCTTGTTTCTTCTTCCTTTTCTTCGTTTTGTCTTCTTTCTATTTTTATTCCTGTTCTGTTTCTTCTTCCTCCTCCTTTCTTTTGTCTTATATTTATCTTCCTCCTCTTTCTCCACTTATGTTTCTTCCTCCTTCTGTCTTCTCCGTTTTATTCTCCTTCGTCCTTTTCTACAGTTCTATTTTTTCTTCGCTCTCTTCTTTTCTCTGTTTCAGGTTTGCCTCCTTCTCTCTTCTTCCTCTTTCTCCTTTTTGTTTATTTTTCCTTATTCCTCCTCTTTCTCCTCCTCCTTTTTCTTCTGCTTTCTTCGCTTCTTTTTCTTCTTCCTCGTCCTTCTCCTTTAGCTTCAATTTCTTTCCTCCCTTTTGTTCTTCCTCCTCCTTCACTTCTTTTTTTTCCTCCTCCTTCTCCTCCTCTACTTCCGCGTCGTTCTTTGTTTGCTTGTTTTTGTTTGTTACTTTATCACTCCCTTTTATCTTTTTTTCCCCCCTATTTCCAGTCTCCTCCTCCTCCTCCTCCTCCTCCTCTAATTACCTCTAACTTATATACTTTCCTCTCTTTTCATGTGTTTGCTCCTCCTTCTTCTCGTCTGTCTCCTCCTCCTCCTTCCTTCCCTCAAACTCCTCCGCTCGTCCTCCTCCTCCTCCTTCTCTTCTTCCTTCTTTTCGTTCCTTAAATAATGTTGTTGTGTAGTTTGTCAAGAGATTTTTCCTCCGTTTTCATTATCTTCAGTTTCTCTTGTTCAATATTTCCTCAAGACTATCTCTAACATTTTCACTTTAATTCTCTTTTCTTATTCACTTCTTTATTGATTACTGTCAGATATTTTTTAGTTTTCTTTCCTGAATTTAACGATTTTTCACTTTTTTCAATCTTTGTAAGTTTTCTTTGTTGTTTTTTTGTGTATAATTTAGCACCTCAAAAATTTTCGTCTACCTAATTAATTTCGTTTCCTATTTTTTTCTAATTTATTTTTTTCTGAACTTTACGATTTTCCACTTATTTATACCATCAATGATTTTTTTTCTGTATATTCTTGTATTTTCATTTTCTATTTTCATTACTTTTCTTTCATGTATTTGTGTTTCGTTACTTCTTTTCTTTATCACACTTCACTTAATTTCTGTTTGTGTATATTCAATAGATTCTGATTCTCTCAATGTGTGTTTCGGAACCTTTTTATGCGCATTCATTAATCTTCATTTCACTATCTTTACTTATGTTTCTATTTCTATTCATTTTATTTTCCTTACTTCATTTTCCGGCTCGTCTGCTCACTTTCCTCCGACCTACTTCCTCTCTCTTTACTTCCCTTATTTCTTCCGTCTGGCAACGACCATCACTTGTTTTCATCGCCTCCACAACTACGGGAATCGTAAACACTTCTCTCCTTTATTTTGGGGCTGCATCACCTTCTATTTACGCTTGTTTTGGATGGCGGAAGATACTCATTAGTTTTGCGCACCTAACGTCATCTCATTCTGGCGTCTAAACTCCTCTCTTCCATCGCAGTATCCATCGCCGTCTCCCCAGTCTTTCCCTTCCTTATATAACGGGTCCATTTATCTCTCTCCTTCGATGCTCCTCTAAATTCTGCTCCCCCTTACGTTAGCCGTGTTTATGTTATCATCCATTTGCGCGATTCATTGTTCGCTTTTATCAAGGTATTTATGGTTTTGGGTTTGGTTTCCTTCGCTTATAGCTTGGCAGGAAGGTTATTTTTTTTTTTTTGCCTTTTATTCTTTCTCTCTAGTTTCAGTTTTGTTTTCTTATTTAATTGTGTGGAATCTGATACTTTCTCTTTTTTCTTATTGTGGTTCCTCTTTTTTTCACTTATTGTGGTTTTCTTTTCTTATAAATTTGTACGAAACTTCTATTCTTTTCTCTATACATTAGTTACGTCATTTGGTTAGGTTCGTAAACGCTCAAATTTCCACCAGTGGCGTCTCTCTTTTCAATCTTGTGGTCCTTTCCCTCCACAACATGTCTTACCTTTTCCTCCCTTTTTCTCCCTTTCAAACAACACAGTAAGTTCATAAAACCATGTACTTAAAATCTAAAAGTTGGTAAATATTTCCCACAATGGCGTCCTATCGTCTTCATCTCTTTGACCTTTCCCTGTACATTATGGCGGCCACTTCCCACACAGGCGGCTTCTCTCTCTTCCCTGCGCCCCTTATCGCCGTTTATTTACACTTCCGAGAACTGTTTTCCCCGAGAGCCGCGTCCTTGCACCTGATATACATTTTATTGGCCGCCTTCCCGCGCTCCGGAACCAAGTTTGTTGTCAGTGACGTCACGCGGTTGTTTTTTGTGTTGATCTCAGTGTTGCCGACGGAAGGTTCATCGGCGGGTCCTTAATTCCGGGTTCCTCTTCATGTCTTCCTTCTTTCCGGGTTCCTCTTCATGTCTTCCTTCTTTCAGGGTTCCTCTTCATGTCTTCCTTCCTTTCGTGTTCCTCTTCATGTCTTCCTTCTCTCTTCCTGTTCCTTCCTTGGTCTTACTTTTCTATTTCTTTTGTGTATCTTTATTGTTATTTTCCTCTTGTTCCTTCCTTTGTCTTGCTTTTCTGTTATTTCACTTTTGTTTTTCTTTATTGTTGGTTTCCTTCTTTCCTCTTACTTCTTCCTTGGTCTTCGTAGTCTGTTATTTCACTTTTGTTTATTTCTTTCTTTACTGTTGTTTTCTCTTGTTACTTCTCTATTGTTGTTATTTTTCACTTTATTTCACTTTGTTCTGTTGTTATTGTTGTCTACGGTCTGTTTTCCTTCTTCTTCACAGTCTGTAGGAAAAAGAAAAGGAAAGGGTTAAAACTAATTATATAAATGCATAATTACGAGGTTTTGTTCTTAAGCTGAACAGATAATATTAAAGAAAAGTGTTCAACATGTATAATCAAACCTCCTAAACTTCCTTTCTATTATTATACTGGCAAGGAAAAAAAATAATAAAGAAAACCGCTCAACATTTAAAATCAAACTACCTCTACTTCCTTTCTATTATTATTTTGGAAAGGGGAAAAGATCATAATAACAAAAGCGTTCAACATGTATTCTCAAACTACCTTAAGTTCCTTTCTGTTATTATGTGAAGGGAAAAGGTGAAAACAAACCAAAAGAAAAGTTAATATAGACAGCCCAAACACTTGAATCGGGGCTTTGTTCCTTAATCTGTATAGCCGAAATAAAGACAAAATATAGACGCATTAAAACAATTAAGCCTCGCACTAAGTCTCGAACCAGGTCTCGATTCTGTGGAGCGAAACAATGAGGAGAAAAACAAGTTAAAATTAATGGTATAAACACATGAATCGAGGGTCTGTTCTTAGGCCGTATAGATGCTATAAGGAGTAGCGTACGACGAGTTATGGATGCAATAAAATCAGGACCCCTTCAATTATGTTGTGAGGAGAAAGGATGAAGAGAAAAACAAGTTGAAATTGATGGTATAAACACGTGAATCGGGGCTCTGTTTCTTAGGCCGTAGAGATGCCATAGGGAATAGGTTACGACAAATTATAGCTGCAGTAAAATTAGCTCCCTCTCGGTTATGTTGTGGTGAGAAAGAATTAAAGTGAAAAAAAAAAGTTAAAATTGATAGTGTAAACAGGTGAATCGAGGGTCTGTTCTTGAGCCATATAGATGACATAAAGAGGAGGGTAAGACAAGTTATAGATGCATTAATAAAACGAAACATGAACCTCCTCCTCCGTGCTTATAGAGAATGTATTTGTTTTCCCATCACAGCGTTTTGGTAAGGTGAAGTTTTTTTTTTGGGGGGGGGGATGTACTATAGCTGCGCGTGGCCTCAGTGTTCTTCTCCGTCACCTTGACCCTTGAGCCTGTGATGGGTAAGAAATCTATAAATAAGAGAGTTGACCCCTATTCTGATTTTTTCTCGTGCCTTAAACTCTTCTTCTGGAGTAGCGGAAACAAAGAATCAAATCCCTATCGATGTATTAGTATATCCGTGTTTTATAAAGTATTTGTTTAACCACTGAAGCGATTTACGAGGCCCATAAAACAAGAGAGTCCTTCCTGGTTTTCAAGATATAATCAGTTTGGGAAGAGTGAGAAAAAATGCTTAATCTAATAATATCTCTAATTCCTCTTCGATATTTCAGTCTTGGTTCCTTAAGTCCTAGTTTAAGATTTCCCTACAACTCCACTTCCCTATAATCCATGGAAATACAAAATGAACTTACTCTAGAAAAGAATTCGAAACTGTAATGAGTCTAGTTATATGAGAAGATAGTGTTTTGTTAGCATTAGTTGGTGATGCTGAAGGACTTAGAGAAGGAGGAGAAGGCAAGGAAGAACAAGTAAAAGGTATACTTGTTCCCTTAGAGTTGAATTTGAAATATAATGGGTCTAGTTATATGATGAAAAGACAGTGCTGATAGTGTTGTGTTAGTATTAGTGATATTGAAGGGCCTGAGGAAGGAATGGGAAGTAAAGAAGGACAAGAAAAAGGTATACTTGTTCCCTTGGAGTTGAATTTGAAATATAATGGGTCTAGTTATATGATGAAAAGACAGTGCTGATAGTGTTGTGTTAGTATTAGTGATATTGAAGGGCCTGAAGAAGGAATGTGAAGTAAAGAATGACAAGAAAGAGGTATAACTGTTCCCTTAGAGTTGAAATTGAAACTGTAATGAGTATAGTTATATGATGAAAAGATAGTGCTGTGTTAGTATTAGTTATATTGTAGGACTTGAGGAAGGAATGGGAAGAAGGACAAGAAAGAGGTATAACTGTTCCCTTAGAGTTGAAATTGAAACTATAATGAGTATAGTTATATGATGAAAAGATAGTGCTGTGTTTGTATTAGTGATATTGTAGGACTTGAGGAAGGACTGGGAAGTAAAGAAGGACAAGAAAGAGGTATAATTGTTTTCTTAATGACTTGATACTGCGCGGGAATAAAAAATCTTAGGTTAATAGTACAGAGGTAGACGTGTATTTCTTGTTTAAGGTTAGTGGAGAAGTGTGTTGCTAATAACTTCCTTGAGGCACGAGAAGAGATATGTGTTTGTTTCTTCCGATATGTGACAACAGAAGTATATGTGTGCTTCTTAATAATAGGTGTGAATGTGTACGTGTGTGAGCGGTTCTCTATTGAGGTGAGATCACAGGTGTGTGTATATCTTAAGGTGGGAACAGAAGTATATATGTATCTCTCCTTGGGGTTGCGTGTGTGAGGGTTGTCTTGGGTCCGTGGTGAGAGGTGGCCGCGGGTGAGGCAACAGAGGAGAGCTTGGTGGTGGTTAGGGTGAGGAAGATGTGTATGGGGGAGGGGAAAGAGTAGTTAGTTACGATATAAGGAGACACAGAGGCAATTTACCGTGACGGAGTAATAATAAAGGAAGATAAAGCGGCAGGAGAAAATAAGTGGAAGATGAAGATAAAGATAAAGAAGAAGAAAGAAGGAGATGAAGAAGATAATAATGAAAAAGAAATTACTACACTACCATAACTAATCCTACTATAACACACACACACACACACACACACACACACACACTAGTAAATTTCGCATCTGGTCTTAAATTTATAAAAACTCAGTACTCTCTCTCTTTCCCTCTCTCCTCCCCTTACCTACCCCCCTCCCCCTTCCCCTCCCCATACACCCAGGGGAGGGAAGGGAAAAGAGGGGAGAGGTGAAGCCAAACTTAGCTGCCTCCTCCCCTTGGTCTCTTAATAAGTTTTTTTTCTTTACTTTTTTTTTAGGCTAAACACGTATAGGGAAAAGGGGGGTAGGGAGAGGTGTGGGTGATGAGAGAGAGAGAGAGAGAGAGAGAGAGAGAGAGAGAGAGAGAGAGAGAGAGAGAGAGAGAGAGAGAGAGAGAGATTTATACTCGCTTGCTGCTACTACTACTACTACTACTACTACCATTACTACTACTACTACTACTACTACTACTTCCATTACTACTAACACGTAATAAATGCAAATATACTACAAAGAAGAAAAAATAACAACAACAACAATAAGAATAAGAAGAAAAAGAAGAAGAAGAAAAAGAAGAAGAAGAAGAAGAAGAGGGGAGGAATCTTAATCGAATTCAGTCGTCGAAAGAGGAAGAAAAAACGAACAAAACAACAACAGAGACAAAAACAAGAAGAAGAAGAAGAAGAAAAAGAAGAAGAGGGGAAGAATCTTAATCGAATTCAGTCGTCGAAACAAAGAGAAAAACAAACAAACAAACAAAACAAGAACAAAGACAAAAACAAGAAAAAAATAAAACAAAGAAGAAACAAGAAAATAAAGACTTACGAATTTAAACCACCACCATCACCACCACCACCACCAACAACAACAAGAGTAACAACCTCCATGGCTATTCTTACACTCTTATTATTCCGCGTCATCCTAAGCGCAAGAGTGGAGGGAATGAGACACTTTCGGAGGGAGGAGGTAACATGGAGGAAAAACAGACCTTGGCTTCTCCCCAGCGTGAGAGAGAGAGAGAGAGAGAGAGAGAGAGAGAGAGAGAGAGAGAGAGAGAGTATACCAGTCTTTGATGTTATTAAGAGCACCGTAGAAATAAAAGACACGAGAATATATATTTGGTAACAGTACTAAGGATGAAAGAGAAAGAGGGAAAAAGGGAGAAAGGGAAAGAGATGGAGGGAGGGAGAGAAAGGAAGGAAGGTAGGGAGAGATGAAAGGAGGGAAGGAGAGAGAGGAGGGAGGTAAAACAGGAAGAAGGTAAGGAGAAAAGTGAAAAAAGTCCAGTTCATTTCAATTATTAGATGAGAAACAGCTATAGATAGATAGATAGATAAATATATACAGATAGATAAAGTAGATAGATAGAGTAGTGGTAGTAGTTACAATCATAAAAACTGAAGTAGTATCAGAAAACTTGCTTCACTGCTTCGAATCAAAGTCTCGAATCACCGGTCCGAAGCCGTTGAGTGACCCCCAGTGCTTCAGAGGGTCAGTTCGCTCTGGCCGTCCACTCTGTTCGTAAGTTCCATCTTTCTGCTACGTTATACAGTCTGGTCTTACTGGCTTGTCTGTGGTTGGTTGTTGGGTCAAGTCTGGTATGAATGGTATGTGACATGTATCGTCCTGTGTAGTAGTAGTGGTAGTAGTAGTAGTGGTAGTAGTGGTGGTGGTAGTAGTAGTAGTAGTAATAGTAGTAGTAGTAATAGTAGTAGTAGTAGTAGTAACAGTAGTAGTAGTAGTAGTAGTGGTGGTGGTAGTGATGGTGGTAGTAGTAGTAGTGGTGGTGGTAGTGGTGGTGGTAGTGGTGGTGGTAGTAGTAGTAGTGGTGGTGGTAGTAGTAGTAGTAGTAGTAGTAGTAGTGGTGGTAGTAGTGGTGGTGGTAGTAGTAGTAGTGGTAGTAGTAGTAGTGTGGTGGTAGTAGTAGTAGTGTGGTGGTAGTAGTAGTAGTGTGGTGGTAGTAGTAGTAGTAGTAGTGGTAGTAGTGGTGGTGGTAGTAGTAGTAGTAGTGGTAGTAGTAGTAGTGTGGTGGTAGTAGTAGTAGTAGTAGTTTCGTATCCTTGTATTGCTTCTGTTTGAAATTCTTTAATATCGTACTTTTTGTCATTTTTAATTCTTATTTTTCTGCATTGCTAAACCTATCACTTGTTTATTTATTTTTTGTGTATTGCTTCTATCGTAATATTGCTTAATAACTTACTTTGTCATTAATTATCCTCATTGTTATTTCTGCGTTGCTTAAACATCCATTAATTCCTATTATATTTGTGCATTACAGTCTTCATCACTTATTTGGTACTGCCTCTATCGTTAAATTATTTAATAAGGTCCTTTGTCACTCTCCTCATCTTTCTCTTTTTTATTGACTGATTTATCCTACATTGCTAAAATAACCGCTTAGCATTTATTGTCTATTACATTTAAAATCCCGTTTTGCTTCACTCTTACATTTCATTCCTTTTTTAATGGACAGGAACGAAAAGGACACAACTAACATCCAACAACACAGCCACCAGAACACCATGAGCGGGCAAACACTCGAGCTCGGACCGGAACAACTCCGTGACTCTTCCTTTCAACAAGCCCATCAGCGAGCCGAGGAGAACATGCTCTTCACGCGACGCCTCCAGGAGTGCTTCAGCCAATACTACATTCACATGTGCAAGGAGGAAGTAGACATGCTGACTTGGGATGAGACGGTGGTTTCTTTGCGTAGACGACTAGGCGAGGGGCACTACACAGAGCTGTCACCGGCTTGGAGGGAGAGAAGGAAACGTAGAGCTATGAATGGGAGGTTGGAAGTATGGCAGCTTGAGGGGGGAAGATACGCCCCTATGGCTAAGAATGGAAGCTTGCAACTGTCACCGCTAGAGGGAAAGATTGAAGAGACTACGGCTGAGATGGGAAGCTTGCAACTGTCACCGCTAGGGGGGAAGATTGAAGAGACTACGGCTGAGATGGGAAGCTTGCAACTGTCACCGCTAGAGGGAAAGACTGAAGAGACTACGGCTGAGATGGGAAGCTTGCAACTGTCACCGCTAGAGGGAAAGACTGAAGAGACTACGGCTGAGATGGGAAGCTTGCAACTGTCACCGCTAGAGGGAAAGATTGAAGAGACTACGGCTGAGATGGGAAGCTTACAACTGTCACCGCTAGAGGGAAAGACTGAAGAGACTACGGCTGAGATGGGAAGCTTACAACTGTCACCGCTAGAGGGGAAGATTGAAGAGACTACGGCTGAGATGGGAAGCTTACAACTGTCACCGCTAGAGGGGAAGATTGAAGAGACTACGGCTGAGATGGGAAGCTTACAACTGTCACCGCTAGAGGGAAAGATTGAAGAGACGACGGCTGAGATGGGAAGCTTGCAACTGTCACCGCTAGAGGGGAAGATTGAAGAGACTACGGCTATGATTGGAAGCTTACAACTGTCACCGCTAGAGGGAAAGATTGAAGAGACTACGGCTGAGATGGGAAGCTTGCAACTGTCACCGCTAGAGGGAAAGATTGAAGAGACTACGGCTGAGATGGGAAGCTTGCAACTGTCACCGCTAGAGGGGAAGAGAGACATGACTACGGCTATGAGTGAAACCTTGCAAATATTACCGATAGCGGAAGAAAGAGACGTCCCAATATCTGAGAATGGAAGCCTCGAACTATCATCGCTAGGGGAAGAAAGAGACGTGACTATACCTAAGAGTTGGAGCTCCCTAATATTACCGCTAGAGGAAAACCGAGAAGCTCCAGCAGACCATGGATTTTATGAAGACTATGTTCGCTTTGCCTTGGGAGATGGGGAAGAGGACGAGACCCCAGAATTCGATTGCGACAGAACTTGGCTATACAAAGAGATGGACCGAGATCTCTATTTGACAGTGTCGCCTCGCAAGAAAAAGAAAGAGGAATATGTTGATGGTTCAGATGTCACACACGCAAGAGAAACCTTAAGACGACTAAAGATGATTATTCAGACCGGAAGATGCAAAACTCAAATGATGCAGAGAATGAAACGGTCAGGTTTGGTCATTGAGAAGACTGACACTGGTGGTTACTTTTGTTAAGGAAGAACTGGTGATGTGGTGATAAGGAGGAACTGGTGATGTGGACAATGCGAACAAAATAATGATGCTGGGCACGAAACGGGAAGAAACTTAGTCATTAAGATTACTAGGAATGCTTACTTTTGATCGTCACTGTGTTAACAGAGAAATCCAGGACATCCAGAAGCAAACACGTCACCCATAAAAACAGTTCGGTACAAAGACACAAACCAATAGTATGGATAAGGATAATACTAAAGACAAACCCAAAGTGTGTAAGAAGAACCACAGCAAAACAATAGTGATTCAAGATAAAGAATAAAAAAAAGACTTAGTTAAAGCGGTAATGATACGGAGAATAAAAGACAAATAAAATGATATAGAGACCCAAAAGTTTATACGATGTTTAATGAAATTAGTATTTTATGTTTTAGTGACAAGAGGGAAGTGTACTCAATATAATGTTGTCTACTTTCTCAGTGTCTTAATTAACCTACGCTTGCTTAGGACAAAAGACGGGTATCTTCATCCTTCGAAAATTAAATGAAAAGAAAAGAATAAAAAAAAACTGATTATATCTATATATCAGCAATAATGAGAAAAAGTGTTTGTGTTTGTGTGTGTGTGTGTGTGTGTGTGTGTATACAGATCATATTTATATATCAGCAAAAATGAGAAAAAGTGTGTGTTTGTGCGTGTGTGTGTGTGTGTGTGTGTGTGTGTGTTGGCCGATAATAAAGTGACAGGAAGTCTCAGGAAAAGTCACAATTCTGGCTAGGAAAGAAAGTCAGGTAATCAAACAAAAATATTCAAGTCATATTCAATCACCAGACTGAAGGATGGTAGTGACCAACGAGGTGAAGAATTTATTATTCCCCCTTTCTCATATGTTGTTAGTACGGGCATTGATGTTCATGGTGGCGTCATATTACACATTGTATAGGTGAGGGGCAAACATTGATGGAATGTGACGTATTCTCAGAGGCATCAGGGCATCACTGGACATGCCAAATGGCTGCTGCATTAGTCGAAAGGAGCCTCTAACATAAGTACAATAAAAGTCCATGAGCAACTCCTCGGCTTCAGGTGGATCTTGTGGAAAGACAATTTTGAGGTATACCTAATACCTTCATCAACGTCCTCTAGGGGCAAAAAAGCTAGAGCATAAATCATGCCACAAAACAAACGAAACTCAGCACTGGTATTATACTGTGTTTCCAAACGCTAAGTGGACTCCGTAAGATGATGGAAACAACCTTTGCTCTCTACGTCGCGGCCAAACACGACAAGAACACCTCTCAGTAGCTACACCATCTTCAAAGTCAGTCACCACGGTTTGCACATCCATAGAATTGTTTAGGTCTGCACACTCACCAACTATAGCCTGAAAGAGTTCTTCGTAGGTGGCACGAGTCTTGTTTGGAAGATGAGCATACACTGAAGTAATTCCTGTTTTACCGAAAGGCACACGGATGACATGAATGTTTGAAAATATGTGGAGCTATATCAAAGTTGCCAGCCATATATAAAGTTAAAACAGTGCTAACATTGCGCGGTTTATTTTTTTAGTTTTTTTTTGTGACTTTTTTTACCTAGATTCGTGTGTCGCCCTCTGCCTCTCTCTCTCTCTCTCTCTCTCTCTCTCTCTCTCTCTCTCTCTCAAAACTTCACCATCTTGAACGGGAAAATCACCCCAGATGAAAACCCGGTTAACTTTCTCTGTTGCCTTGGAAAATAGTCGTACTGGGAGCCTGATACGTTTAAGAGATGGGCACCTAACCTTTCCCACCTTGACCTCACCTCTACCTTTCCCACTTTCCCCACAGGTATATAAACAGGTATGCGGGCTTACCTGGACTTGCCTTTCCCAAACCTGCCTCCCTGTACCCTTGAATACTGTCTGGACTCATAATAGCACCCTTTAGATTTAGAATGTGTAGCGAAGGTCAAGATTACAATAAGACTTCTCGACCCGATGCTTTTTTTTTTTCGTTCGGAGTTACTTGTTATTCCATCCACCTTTCTCCTCCTTCTCCTCCTCCTCCTTCTCCTCCTCCTCCTCCTCTTCTTCACCTTATGACTACCGATCTTCTATTCTTTTCCTGTTTTTCCTCCTATCTTCTATACTATCTTCCTCCTCCTCCTCCTCCTCCTTCATCTTCTCCTCTTCACCCTATAGTTGGCAACCTCCTAATGTTTTCCTATTCTTCTTTTATCATCCTCCTCCTCCTCCTCCTCCTCCTCCATTTACCAATCTCCTCTTCTCTTCCAATCTTCCTTTTCCGTATAATTCCTTACACTTATGTTTTAAAAGTTTGAAGAAAAAGTAGATAGAAGTTATTTATGAGTTTCTTTAAGCCTTATAAATGCATGATGATGATGATGATGATGATGATGATGATGATGATGATGAGCTTTAATATCTTTTGGTTAACTTCAAAACGAATTCCCAGAAACGTGTTGAAAGAGTGAGAGAGAGAGAGAGAGAGAGAGAGAGAGAGAGAGAGAGAGAGAGAGAGAGAGAGAGAGAGAGAGAGAGAGAGAGAGAGAGAGTTGTTTATATTTATTTAAAGCAAAGGGAAGAAGCCACAAACACTGCTCTCACCTGCTCCTCTCTCTCTTTCTCTCACCTCTCCCTCCCCCTCTCGCTCTCTCTCTCTCTCTCTCTCTCTCTCTCCCCTCAAGCCATCTCTATCCCCTTCACCTTTCTTTCACCTCCATCTTCCTCCTCCTCCTCCTCCTCCTCCTCCTCCTCCTTCTCCTCCTCCTTAGCTCTCTCCACGCCCTTTCCCTCAATCAACAAACATTCGCAATCCATTTTCTTTTTTTCCTCTTTTTTTCTTCTTTTGTCTCTCTGGTGCGTGGGGAGAGAGAGAGAGAGAGAGAGAGAGAGAGAGAGAGAGAGAGAGAGAGAGAGAGAGAGAGAGAGAGAGAGAGAGAGAGAGAGAGAGAGAGAGAGAGAGAGAGAGAGAGAAAGACTGGCTCACACACACACACACACACACACACACACACACACACACACACACGAAACTTCACTCTACACGTGTTTGTTCTTAGGCAACGTGTTTATTTTAAGCAATAGACAACACACACACACACACAAACACACAGAGAGAGAGAGAGAGAGAGAGAGAGAGAGAGAGAGAGAGAGAGAGAGAGAGAGAGAGAGAGAGAGAGAGAGAGAGAGAGAGAGAGAGAGAGAGAGAGAGAGAGAGAGGAATAAAAACGAAGAGGCATGTGTGTGTGTGTGTGTGTGTGTGTGTGTGTCAATAAATCACTCCGTTTCTCCCTAATGAAAATTTATGACGAACCTTTCAACAAGAATGTAAAAAGAAGAACATCACGATCACGTTTTGCGTCATTTCACACACTCCATCTCTCTCTATCAAACGCTTTCAGTATAATAAGAGAGAGAGAGAGAGAGAGAGAGAGAGAGAGAGAGAGAGAGAGAGAGAGAGAGAGAGAGAGAGAGAGAGAGAGAGAGAGAGAGAGAGAGAGAGAGAGAGAGAGTAACTGTCTTATATATTTCGTTAAGTCCATAAGGAAATGTTTGTGTATGTCCGGAAGTTTGTTTTCAAGAGGAGGAGGAGGAGGAGGAGGAGGAGGAGTACAAAGGAGTACAAAGGAAAAGCAAACCGCAACACACCTTTTGGTCCTAACTAGGCTGTTTGTTGTTGCTACCATCTACTCTAATCTACGAGTCAGAGACACAGGACAGCAAAGGTGAAGGCTCCTCCCCTCCCACCAGTCCCTCCAACCGAGGCTGGCATGAAAGGGAAGAATACCATGTAGTATAGAAAAACTACAATGGAATTTTACATGGACAGAAGGAAGATCATACACGACAACTAAGCTAACACTACTTTCTGTTAGACCGGAGCAAAATAGTGGATGTTCGGGTTAGCTTCTAAATATGGTTTTTGAACGTGCAAATAGTTTCACTTTCGACGACGTTTTGAGGCAGACCATTCCATACATTGATGACACCATTGAAGAAGAAGTGTTTTGATTCATTTGAGTTGAAACGCTTCCTCGTTATTTTGTATCCATTGTTTCTTGTTGCGCTTGATTGAGAGACTGTAAAATAATCATGAACATTAACGTTATCGAATCCCTTGAAAATTTTAAATACTTCTACGTATAAGGTCACCTCTTAGCCTGCGCTGTGATAAGCTGAATAAGTTCAGTTCTTTAAGTCTGTCTTCGTACGGTTTGTTTCGCAGTCTAGGGATCATTTTCGTGGCTCGACGCTGCACCCTCTCGAGTTTATCAATATCTTTTCTGTAATAGGGAGACCAAAACTGAACGCAATACTCAAGATGTGGGCGAACTAACGAATTGTACAGTGTCAATATTACTTTTTCTGATTTGTGTTCAAATGTACGACCAATAAATCCGAACAGTTTGTTGGCAGTTT
Source organism: Eriocheir sinensis (assembly GCF_024679095.1). Lineage (NCBI taxonomy): Eukaryota > Metazoa > Arthropoda > Malacostraca > Decapoda > Varunidae > Eriocheir > Eriocheir sinensis. The sequence continues at coordinate 18,741,284 of NC_066515.1, read as the reverse complement.
TTACTACTTCTGTGCAATGTTGACTCGGTTTAAGATCGTTCGAAATTATTACTCCAATATCTTTTTCTTTGTTGGCTTCAGAGAATTGCACTCTGTTAATTTGATAATGAATACGATCGTTGTTGATTCCGCTATGCCTGACGTTGCACTTTTCAATATTTTAAATTCATTTTCCATGTTCGTGCCCAACTACTTAAACGCTCGAGATCAGCTTGGAAGTGTTCTTTATCCATTGTCGTAGTGACTCTGCTGGCTATTTTTGTGTCGTCTGCAAATTTCGATATTTTACACGATAGCCGCTCGTCAATGTCATTTACGTACACTAAAAACAGAGCAGGTCCCAACACCGACCCCTGTGGAGGAGGAGGAGGAGGAGGAGGAGGAGGAGGAGGAGAGGAGGAGAAAGAGGAGGGGGAGGAAGTTGATAAAGCTACGAAAAAGAGGAGAGGAGATGAAAGGGATGAAGGCGAAGGAAATAAATAAGAAGAGGAACACAAAGAAACACAAAGGAAGAACAAACAACAGCAGACCTGATGGTCCTAACGAGGCTGTTCGTGACAAGCTACACTAACTATCTAATCAAAGGTGGAAGATGAAGGACAGCAAAGGCGAAGGCTCCTCCCCCCTCCCTCTATCCCTCCAGCCAAAGCTGGCAGGAAAGGAAAAAGAACCATGCAGCATGGAAAAACTGCATGGAAATTATGTAGGAAAGAGGAAAGAACTACCATTACTGCTACCACTAACCAGGCGATAAAAACGGACAAGGACACCCGTATTCGAAAGAACTTAACGTTATTACGACAATGAGTAATATCTTAGTTGCTGGTTGGATTCAAAATACTTGTCTAATCTATTCTTGAAGGCCGTAACTGTTGCACTGTCAACGACATCACAGGGTAGAGAATTCCAAACATTAACGACTCGATTGAAGAAGAAGTGTTTGGCTTCGTGCGACGAGAATCTTTTACCACTTATCTTGAAATTGTGATTTCTTTTTGTTCTATTTGATCGCTCAATTGTAAAGTACTCTTCCGCATTAATATTACTGTATCCTTTAAACATTTTAAACACTTCTATTAGATCGCCTCGCATTTCTCGCTTTGATAGACTGAATAAATTTACTTCTTTAAGCCTTTGTTCATAAGATAAATTTCTCAAACTAGGAATCATTTTTGTTACTCTCCGTTGAACCCGTTCTAACTTTTCTATGTCATTTCTGTAATAAGAAGACCAAAACTGTACACAGTATTCTTGGTTGTGTCGAACCAACGAATTATACAGTTTTAATATTACTTTTTCCGATTTGTTATGAAAGACTCGTCCGATAAAGTCAATCAATTTGTTTGCGGTTTTAACTACTTCTGAACAATGCTGACCGGGCTTTAAATCGCTTGATATAGTGATTCCAAGATCCTTTTCTTTACTTTCTGCAGAAAGATGTTGGCCATTCATTACGTACCGAACGCGATTGTTATTTTTTCCGATGTGCAACACTTTACATTTATCAACGTTAAATTTCATTTGCCATTGATTGGCCCAACGTGCAAGTCAATCAAGATCTGATTGTAAAGCTTCTTCGTCGAGTGTCGCAGTTACCTTATTAGAGATTTTTGTGTCATCAGCAAATTTTGATACTTTGCAAGTAAGCCCATCATCGATATCATTAACATAAATTAAGAAGAGCATGGGACCAAGCACTGATCCTTGAGGTACGCCACTTCTGACATCGAGCCAGTTAGATGTAACACCATTTAGAACTACTCTCTGAGTCCACAAGCCAATTGTGAATGTTACCTGAGATACCGTGCGCCAATAGTTTGCTGAGCAACCGTTTGTGGGGGACCTTATCAAATGCCTTTTGAAAATCCAGATATGATATCTACTGATCTGCCTTCATTGTACGCCTCAAAAATATAATGAAAAAATCGAAAAGTTGGTTAAACACAAACGTTTACTACTGAAGCAATGTTGCGAATTATTTATTATATTATTTTCTTCAAAGAATTTCACCATATTGTCGCGAATGATAGTCTCCATTAACTTACAAACAATCGATGTCAGGCTAATTGGTCGATAGTTTCCTGGATGAGACTTGTCCCCCTTTTTGAAAATTGGTGTGACATTTGCAAGTTTCCAATCCGACGGAACGTTTCCCGCTGTTAAGGATTTATTGAATATGATGGAGAGCGGCTTATAAATTTGATATTTGATTTCTTTTAAGATCCTAGGGGTAATTTTGTCTGGACCTGGAGCTTTGCTTACTTTAATCTTTTCAATTGTGCGTAAAATGTCACTTTCTACGATGAGCACGCCACTTAACATCTTTTCGGTCTTTCTAACTTCCGGCGGTTGAGTTGATAAACAATCTTCGTCGGTAAATACGGATGCGAAAGTTATTTAGGATTGTAGCCATTTCATTTTCATCGTTCGTGTGGTTACCATTATCATTAGCAAGCGGTCCGTTACTACAAGTGAGTGACTTTTTATTATTTACATAGCTAAAACATTCTTTAGGATGAGATTTTCTTATTTCCGCTATATATTCTTTAAGATTTTTCTTGCTTCGTTTTATAAATTCCTTTGTTTCGCGGCGAATTATGTCCAACTCTAGTTTGTCAGCCTCACTCTGAGTTGATATGTATCTACTGTATACGCGTTTTGTTATTCCACCATTTGTTTTTTTTTCTTAATAGCTGAACGTCTGTTAGGACAGGGTACGCATATGCTTATGGCATTATTCAGTATTGCGGTGAAGGCCTCCCACGATTTACCAATATCTGTTTCCGTCGATATTACAGTCCAGTCAGAATCATTTGTGTTGATGTAAATCACTTTCTTATAAATCTGTGTACAGGTCGAGCCCTGTATGAAAGTTCAACGGTTCGCCCCATCTTTTCACTGGCAAGTTAAAGTCCCCCACAGTTACTGCCTCGCAACTACTACTTGTTTATAATATTAATTCACCTAATCCGTTGTCGATATTGAGTCTGCCCCAGGTGGCGGTCTGTAGATTAGTCCAACTACTATTTTGCGAGACTTGTTTTTTTTATTTCAATGAAGACCGTGTCCACATTGGTTATAATATCTGCTTTCACGGATACTGGATGGAGAGAGTTGTGGATATATAAGATAACGCCCCCACCCTGTCTGTTCACTCTTTCATGACTGAAGATCGTTTAGCCCGGTAATTTATATTCCGCGATGAAATCTCTATTTGAAGTGTCGATCCAAGATTTTGTGACTCCGATGATGTAATAATGATTTGTAGCTGCGAGTGCTTCTAAGTCTTCAAATTTGTTACGTAGGCTACGAACATTTATATAATAAGCTTTAATGCAGACAGACACACACACTGAGAGAGAGAGAGAGAGAGAGAGAGAGAGAGAGAGAGAGAGAGAGAGAGAGAGAGAGAGAGAGAGAGAGAGAGAGAGGAGGGCTGGAAGATGAAAGAAATATTAAGGAATGAACGCAGGAAGAGGAGTGAAGGAAGGAAGGTGAGGGAAATATTAAGGAATGAACGCAGGAAGAGGAGTGAAGGAAGGAAGGAAGGAAGGTGAGGGAAATATTAAGGAATGAACGCAGGAAGAGGAGTGAAGGAAGGAAGGAAGGTGAGGGAAATATTAAGGAATGAACGCAGGAAGAGGAGTGAAGGAAGGAAGGAAGGTGAGGGAAATATTAAGGAATGAACGCAGGAAGAGGAGTGAAGGAAGGAAGGAAGGTGAGGGAAATATTAAGGAATGAACGCAGGAAGAGGAGTGAAGGAAGGAAGGAAGGAAGGTGAGGGAAATATTAAGGAATGAACGCAGGAAGAGGAGTGAAGGAAGGAAGGAAGGAAGGTGAGGGAAATATTAAGGAATGAACGCAGGACGAGGAGGGAAGGAAGGTGAGGGAAATATTAAGGAATGAACGCAGGAAGAAGAGTGAAGGAAGGAAGGAAGGTGAGGGAAATATTAAGGAATGAACGCAGGAAGAGGAGTGAAGGAAGGAAGGAAGGTGAGGGAAATATTAAGGAATGAACGCAGGAAGAGGAGTGAAGGAAGGAAGGTCAAGGTAATATTAAGGAATGAACGCAGGACGAGGAGGGAAGGAAGGTGAGGGAAATATTAAGGAATGAACGCAGGAAGAGGAGTGAAGGAAGGAAGGTCAAGGTAATATTAAGGAATGAACGCAGGAAGAGGAGTGAAGGAAGGAAGGAAGGTGAGGGAAATATTAAGGAATGAACGTAGGAGGAAGACACGTGAAGTTAATCACGACGTGTTCAAAGAAGAAAAAGGAGGAAGGAAGGAAATGCGGTCAGGAAATAGTAAAGAAGAAACGCAGGAAGGGAGGAAGGGCGGAAGGCAGGCAGGAAGGAAAGAAGGAAGGCAGGAAGAAAGGAAGGAAGGAAGGAAGGAAACTTAGGTTATTTATGTGGACTTGTTTAATAGACTGTGTTGCAAGCATCATTAGCAGCATAAGTTTGTTAGTAGATTTATCTATCATTAGCATTTTCTTTGGGTGTATGTTTCTCTCTCTCTCTCTCTCTCTCTCTCTCTCTCTCTCTCTCTCTCTCTCTCTCTCTCTCTCTCTCTCTCTCTCTCTCTCTCTCTCTCTCTCACACACACACACACACACATCAGTTTCCCGCCTCCGTCACCTTCGCCTTCCCTCAGCCTCCCCTTCAGGGATAATTGCCATCCTTCTTCGGACAAGCTTCTGCTCGCGTCTTTCCCGTAATATTTTTTTGTCCAGCAGTTCACGCCATGGGTGGCAGCGCCTCTCATCAGAAGGTGGACGCGGCCCAGACCCTGCAGAAGGGATGCTGCAGGCCGGATGGCTTCACCCTATCGTACCGGAAGAGCGGCTGCTTTAGGAGATGGCGGCAGTTCGCCGCCTACAGGTTCCTCCCAAACGGCTGCGCCGGGGGGGAGGTGTGCCAGGCCGAGGGCGACCTTTGGGTGCCCTTGGCCAAGCTCTTGAGGAGGGACGCCAGCACGGCCGTCCTAGTTGAGTACACCGTCAGCAAGAAGGTGGTCTTCACCTCCAGGACGACACTCGGCGAGCTCCTCAAGAACATGGACTTCCTATACCTTCCCCTCGTCCGTGGTGGTGCGGACGACGACGACGTGTGCAACGGGCGGCCCTGTGGCGAAGAAGTGGGCCCTACCGTGAGTCCCGGGGCAGGCGAGGAGGAGAGGGCAGCCACTGACCCGGAGACCCCAGCCCAGGCTGCTGGGGCTGCGTCTGTCACTGCCCGGAGCAAGGCCTCGCCCTCCACCTCTCAGACTCTCCGCCGCCGGGCACCTACGAGGCCCAAACTGAAGCTTCGCAAAAGGGGCTTCCACACCTACACCACATCGCACACGTCACACATCCCCCCTTCCCAATCCCCAGGAGAAGGAGGCACTCACAGGACACCACACGCCACGCCACGCCACACACCACAGGCACACCCTACGCCCTACACCTGGGCGGATGCCTTCGTGGATTTTACGGCGGTATGCGGCGTCGCTCTGTCCGCATTCCTGGTTTATAACCGCATGCTCTGGTGAGGAATCGCGGCCGTTGCCTTACCCGTTATGCAACCGGCGCGTGCCCAAACGACCCAGACACCCCCCACCCCCCACCAACCCCCATCCCCTCAACCCCATCCACCCATTGACTAAACACAACCAGCTGACCGATAACCAAGACCACCCACACCTCCCCTTCCCTCTCCCCAGGACGAGGAGGCTTTGAGACACCACACCACACCACACCACACACCTCCCCTTCCCTCTCCCCAGGACGAGGAGGCTTTGAGACACCACACCACACTACACACCTCCCCTTCCCTCTCCCCAGGACGAGGAGGCTTTGAGACACCACACCACACCACACCACACACCTCCCCTTCCCTCTCCCCAGGACGAGGAGGCTTGCAAACAGCACACAGCACACCACCACAACACCACCACAACACCACCACACCACCACCCCAAACTTCCCTTCCTCCTCCCCGGGAAGGAAGTCTTATTAGCATCCACCAATCAACAATAGCCACAAAAAACAATAGGGGGGGCAAAGTCCGACTGTCACTTCCTCGCAGTGCCCCCCGGGTAACGCTAACGACAGCGGCGAGGCCACGACAGGCCAGCACGCCGGTGGTGGAGGAAGACCCTTGCTTTAGAGCCTCGTGCCCGGCCTCGGAACGGACGGATTCTACGGCATCGAGCCAGGAACGGAAATGGCTTACGGGACAGACCACGCAGCAGACTAAAGGCAGCGACGCTGAAATGTGGAGCTGTAGGAGAAAGAGAAGAACTAGTTGACCTGATGAAAGAGAAGCATTGGGATGTTGCAGGTCTGGCTGAAACCAGCGCCAAACATCAGGGCAAAAAGATACTACACGAGAATTATATAACGCTTTCTGGCGGGGCAGGAGATGGACGGCACGGAGCGGGGTTTGCGATGACGCCTGAAACAGCGGAGCGAACACTGAATGTCGAGTGTGTCCGTAGCAGGACCAGCGGGGTGACAGGCAAGTTGAAATAGCAAGAAATAGATATAATAATAATAGTAATAATAATAATAATAATTATAATTATAATAATAATAATAATAAAAAATAATAATAATAATAATAATAATAATAATAATAATAATAACAACAATAACAATAATAATAATAATAGGGATGGGAGTACCGTCGATAGAGGGAAGGGACGGGGAGCTCACACCGACAACTGGTTCCCAGTGAGGCTTTTTAGTGTAGAGGTCGCCACACTCCTCTACAACGCAGGCCTAAATAATTAGGCACGGTCAAGCTAACTAGGACCCTGGAACTCCAGCCATTATCTCAAAGAGACCCTCTGCCTGCAGTCCAATCCACCACTGCTGCTGCCCAGAGGCTTCACCGTGACCCTGGCACGGGAGAGAGATCAGGTATTACACCTTGTCCAAGGGTGACCTGAGACTATGCAAGGCAGGGGCGTCTAGTTCCCTGAGGTGAAAATATTTCACCCGCATACCGGGAGGAGGAGGAGGAGGGGGAGATAAATGAACTGTTTTGGTCTAATAATTATTAAAGATTTTTTATTGCGTTTGAGTGCGTTGGTGAAAAATCTCTCTCTCTCTCTCTCTCTCTCTCTCTCTCTCTCTCTCTCTCTCTCTCTCTCTCTCTCTCTCTCTCTCTCTCTCTCTCTCTCTCTCTCACCTGCAGTAAATTAGCTCACCTGTTTTAATCCTGGAAACAAACTTACGAACAAACAAGAGTTATACACAAACACATAAACTGAGTGTGTGTGTGTGTGTGTGTGTGTGTGTGTGTGTGTGTGTGTGTGTGTGTGTGTGTGTGTGTGTGTGTGTGTGTGTGTGTGTGTGTGTGTGTGTGTGTGTGTGTGTGTGTGTGTGTGTGTGTGTTTCGTATAGAACTGGGTTGCTAGCTTGATTGAGCAATTGTTTTTTTTAAGGCATGTGTGTGTGTGTGTGTGTGTGTGTGTGTGTGTGTGTGTGTGTGTGTGGCACTGGTCGTTTGAGTGCCAATGCCAGCTTCCTACACACACACACACACACACACACACACACACACACACACACACACACACACAGGGGCATACCTAAGGGGACATCTGAGTGGCTTGTCAAGGATAATCTTCAAACATGACATCCTCTCTCTCTCTCTCTCTCTCTCTCTCTCTCTCTCTCTCTCTCTCTCTCTCTCTCTCTCTCTCTCTCTCTCTCTCTCTCTCTCTCTCAGATGGTCAAAAGATACCTGGTTGGATTACGGAGAGAGAGAGAGTTTACCTTTATGAGCTAATTAAGCGGTGCAGGTGTATTCTCTCTCTCTCTCTCTCTCTCTCTCTCTCTCTCGTATACCTTCCCTACCTCCCTCCAAATATTATTCCTCTCCCTTTTTTCACATTTTTCCTCCCTCCCTCCCTCCCTTCCTAACTCTCTCCCTTCCTCCCTGTAGGTAATTTCAACTTATATTTACCTTCTCTCATTTCCTTCTCTCCTTTCTCCCTTTTTTTCCTCTCCTCTCCCTCCATTTCCTCCCTCCTCACTTTTTTTTTCCTCCTCTTTCTTTTTTTGTTTATTTTCTCTCCCTAATCTTTCCTCTCTCCCTAATTTCTTTCTCTCCTTTAAACTTTCTTCCTCCCTTCCTTTCTTCCTTTTCTCCCTTTTTTCTCTCCCTCCTTTTCCTCCTTTTCCGTCTTCTCTCGTTTATTTTATCTTTTCCTTCCTTTCCTTCCCCCTTACTTCTCTCCCTTCTTATATTTTCTTCCTCCCTGCCTTCTCTCCTTTCTCCCTTTCTTTCTCTCCCTCTCCCCTTTTTTCCTCTTTCCTTTTTCTTCATTTTCCTTCCTAATCTTTTTTTCCTTCTTCCTTACTTCTCTCCCTTCTTATATTTTCTTCCTTCTCTCCTTTCTCCCTTTCTTTCTCTCCCTCATTTTCCTCCTTCCTCCCTTTTTTTACTCTTTCCTTTATCTTCATTTTCTCTTCCTAATCTTCCTTTCCTTCCTCCTTACTTTCTCTCCCTTCTTATATTTACTTCCTCCCTTCCTTCTCTCCTTTCTCCCTTTCTTTCTCTCTCTCCTTTTCCTCCTTCCTCCCTTTTTCCTTGTTTCCTTTTTCTTCATTTTCTCTTTTTTATCTTCCTTCCCTTCTTCCTCCTTCCTTCTCTCCCTTCTTATATTTTCTTCCTCCCTTCCTTCTCTCCTTTCTCCCTTTCTTTCTCTCCCTTATTTTTCTCCTTTCTCCCTTTTTTCCTGTTTCCTTTTTCTTCATTTTCCTTCCTAATCTTTTTCCCCTTCCTCCTTACTTCTCTCCCTTCTTATATTTTCTTCCTTCTCTCCATTCTCCCTTTCTCCCTTTTTTTCTCTCCTCATTTTCTTCCTTCCTCCCTTTTTTACTCTTTCCTTTTTCTTCATTTTCTCTTCCTAATCTTCCTTCCCTTCCTCCTTACTTTCTCTCCCTTCTTATATTTTCTTCCTCCCTTCCTTTTTTCCTTTCTCCCTTTCTTTCTCTCCCTCATTTTCCTCCTTTCTCCCTTTTTTTACTCTTTCCTTTATCTTCATTTTCTCTTCCTAATCTTCCTTCCCTTCTTCCTTACTTTCTCTCCCTTCTTACATACTCTTCTTCCCTTCCTTCTCTCCTTTCTCCCTTTCTTTCTCTCTCTCATTTTCCTCCTTCCTCTCTTTTTTTACTCTTTCCTTTTTCTTCATTTTCTCTTCCTAATCTTCCTTCCCTTCTTCCTTACTTTCTCTCCCTTCTTACATTTTTCTTCCTCCCTTTCTTTCTCTCTCTCCTTTTCCTCCATCCTCCCTTTTTTACTCTTTCGTTTTTCTTCATTTTCTCTTTCTTATCTTCCTTCCCTTCTTCATTTATTTTCTTACTCCCTTCTCTCCCCTATCTCCATTTCTT
>NC_066515.1:18661900-18729400 GCF_024679095.1 Eriocheir sinensis | reverse complement strand
GCCCTCATCACCATCACCACCATTTACATCACCGCTTTCATCACCACCACCACCACCACCACCACCAAGATACTACTACTACTACTACTACTACTAATACTAATACTAATACTACTACTGCTACTACTTTTACTACTACTACTACTACTACTACTACTACTACTACTTTCATTATCATCATCATATTCACAGTTACGAAAGCATCATTATTTCTCTCTCTCTCTCTCTCTCTCTCTCTCTCTCTCTCTCTCTCTCTCTCTCTCTCTCTCTCTCTCTCTCTCTCTCTCTTGCCGCTTTGAATGAAGCGAAGTGAGAAAGAGAGAAGAGTACTGCTCTTTCTCCTTTCTTCCTTCTCTCTCTCTCTCTCTCTCTCTCTCTCTCTCTCTCTCTCTCTCTCTCTCTCTCTCTCTCTCTCTCTCTCTCTCTCTCTCTCTCTCTCAATACATCCACACCTCTATTCCTCTCCTTTTCTTTCTTTCTTCCTCTTATTTTTTTCTTTCACATATTTATCATTCTATCTTTTTTTACTAATTGATTTATAGAATGAGTTAGTTTATTTTTTTTCTTTTGATTGATGTTACTGAGTGTTATTTTTTTAAGTCTTCAAAGCTGTCTGTCTATCTGTCTGTGTGTTTGTCTATCTGTACGCCAGCTTAATAAATCTATCTGTCTGTCTGTCATATTGTTTGTTTACTGTCTGTCTGTCTGTCTGTCTACTTATATATTTATCTGTCTGTATGTGTGTATATATGTCTGTCTGTCTGTCTGTATAGGTCCGTTTGTTAGTATCCCCCCCCCCCCCCTCTCTCTCTCTCTCTCTCTCTCTCTCTCTCTCTCTCTCTCTCTCTCTCTCTCTCTCTCTCTCTCTCGACAGGTGAGGGTCCCCGCCACACAACACTGATGGAAAGGTGAGATTGCGAGAGTCTTCTGTTTTTATTTACATGTTTTATGGTCTCTCTCTCTCTCTCTCTCTCTCTCTCTCTCTCTCTCTCTCTCTCTCTCTCTCTCTCTCTCTCTCTCTCTCTCTAACGTGACACCGATTTTCAAGAAAGGAGACAAAAAAGTACCAGGTAATTACAGGCCCATTAGTCTAACTTCGGTTGTAGGTAAGCTACTTGAGGGCATAATTAGAGACAAAATTGTGAGTTACCTTGAAAGCCACTCATTGATTGGGGACTCACAACATGGCTTCCGAAACAAAAGATCCTGCCTATCAAACCTATTAACCTTTTATAACGACCTCTTCACTGTTTATGACGTAACCAAATCACTGGACGTAGTCTATCTTGATTTCCAGAAAGCGTTTGATAAAGTCCCGCATCATAAATTACTTTACAAATTAAAGCAAATAGGTATTGACGGTCAAGTAAACCAATGGATCGCGAATTGGTTGAGCAACAGACAACAAAGAGTAGTGATTGACGGATTTAACTCAGAGTGGGCGCCTGTCACTAGTGGCGTCCCTCAGGGCTCGGTCCTGGCCCAATGCTCTTCATTATATACATCAACGACGTGGATGTTGGACTCAATAACCGCATTAGTAAATTTGCAGACGACACAAAGATTGGTAACTCGGTTCTGACTGACGAAGACAGGCAAAGCCTCCAAGAGGATTTGCACAAAATTTCAACTTGGTCGGATAGATGGGAGATGCCCTTTAACGTAGACAAGTGCCAGGTCCTTCAAATTGGAACGAGGAATAAGAAGTTCGAATACGAAATGCGCGGCGTTAAACTCAAAAGCGTTCAATGCGTCAAGGACTTGGGGGTCAAAATCGCGTCAAACCTCAAATTCTCACAGCAATGCATCGATGCAGCAAATAAAGCGAACAGAATGTTGGGCTTCATTAAAAGAAACTTTGTATTCAAGAATAAAGATGTAATACTCCCGCTCTACAACAGTTTAGTCAGACCCCACTTGGAATATGCGGTACAGTTTTGGTCTCCCCACCATGCAAAGGATATTGCTAAATTAGAAGGTGTTCAGCGTCGGGCAACGAAAATGATCCCTTCCTTGCGCAACAAATCCTACGAAGAAAGGCTTTCTACCCTTAACATGTTCTCTCTTGAGAAACGTCGCCTCCGAGGAAAACTGATCGAAAGTTTTAAAATACTTAATGGTTTCACGAATGTAAACAGATCAACATTGTTTATGATCGATGACACTTTGCGCACGAGGAACAATGGCGTAAAACTCAGATGTAGACAAGTAAATTCAGACTGCACCAAATTTTTCTTCACCAACGTTATAGTGCGAGAATGGAATAAGCTTCCACCATCAGTGGTCCAGTGTAACACGATTGACTCCTTCAAAAATAAGCTCGACCGTCACTTCCTTCAACTTAATATCAACTAGAGTAGAAATGCAACGTTTTGGAGTCTTCTGATTAATGTGAAGTCACTTAGGTTTAAAGACAGACCACCAAGTCTGGACCATGGGGTCTGTGTGGTCTGATTTTCTATGTAAATCTATGTAAATCTCTCTCTCTCTCTCTCTCTCTCTCTCTCTCTCTCTCTCTCTCTCTCTCTCTCTCTCTCTCTCTCTCTCTCTCTCTCTCTCTCTCTCTCTCTCTCTCTCTCTCTCTCTAGCTTATTTCATGTCTACAAATATATATAAAAAAATATATAGTGAAGAAAAGAACATAAGAACATAAGAACGTAAGGAGTCTGCAAGAGGCCGGTTGGCCTATACAAGGCAGCTCCTGTACACTCAACCCCACCTTACCTCACCATCCATGGCTTTATCTAACCTCTTCTTGAATGTATCTATGGTATTGGCACCCACAACATGGCTCCCAAGCCTGTTCCATTAAAACATACTTTGCATTATATTTTCTTTTTATTCGTTATCTTTGTATTTCATTATCTTTTCTTGTATTTTCCAGGTGGCAACGATCGATACCTGATTTATACGTGTTCTGGGTAAGGTCACGTGGTCAGGTCAGGTGTGAAAGCAGGGGAAGGTCAACCACTAATATTGTATACATCTCTCTTACCTGAATTCTCTCTCTCTCTCTCTCTCCTTCTTTCCCCCATCTCTTCATATCTCTAAAATTTATCTGCCTCCTAATTTATCTACCCTTTTCCCTTCTTCCCTCTTCATCTCCTTTCCTTCTCTTCCTCTCTACTTCTCTACCTGTTTACCTGTATCTCTCTCTCTCCCTCCCTGCTTTCCTCTCTCCCTCCTTCTTTCCTCCTCCTCTCTTATCTCTAACATATATCTGCTTGCTAATACATCTAAATAAACAGTTCTCTCCTTCTATCTTTCTTTCATTTTCCTCTCTTTCCTTCTCCTTCTTTACCTGCTTACCTGTATTTCTCTCTTCCTCCCTGCTTTCCTCCCTCCCTCCTTCTTTCCTCCTCCTCTCTTATCTCTAACATTTATCTGCTTGCTAATACATCTAAATAAACAGTTCTCTCCTTCTATCTTTCTTTCATTTTTCTCTCTTTCCCTCTCCTTCTTTACCTGCTTACCTGTATTTCTCTCTTCCTCCCTGCTTTCCTCCCTCCCTCCTTCTTTCCTCCTCCTCTCTTATCTCTAACATTTATCTCCTTGCTAGTATATCTAAACAGTTCCCTCCTTCCATCTTTCTCGTCTTTTCCTCCTTCTCTCCTCCTTCCTTCTCCTTCAATCTATCAGCCTACCGACCTATCTATCTATTAATTCGTTGGTCTATCCATACCTTTTTTCATCCATTCGCTTCTATCTTTATCATATTTGACTTCACTTACTTTCCTTCATCTTTTATCATTTTCCTTCTTTCCTTTTTTCTTTTGTATATGTCTACCTATCTCCCTCCCTCTCTCCACTTCTTACCTCCATATCTACCTACCTGCCTTTTTTATCTCTTCCTTCCCTATCCTCCTTCCCTTCACTTTCCTCTCTCCTTTATCCCCTTTCCTTCATTCCTTCCGTCTTCAACCTCCTCCTTCTCTTCCTCCCCTCTACACTTCTCTTCCCTCTCCTATCCTTCTCCCCACTGCCAGCTCTCCCTTTCCTCCCCTTCCTTCTCCTTCTATATTTCCTTCCCTTTTCTCATCCTTCTACCTTACCTACCTGTCTGCTTACCTGTCTTTACCTTTCAATTAACACACACATAAACATTTAAGGTCTGTTTATATGGGTCGTAAAAGGTCGTAAATATCTGTGTTTATCTTTTATTTGATTCTCTATGTTTTCTCTTTATTCTGTTTTTTTGTTATTTATATTCGTTTCTAAGTACTAATATATGGTGTGTGTGTGTGTGTGTGTGTGTGTGTGTGTGTGTCATATTTCCTCGCGGACAAGGCATGTATTATGGCACTGTCTTGCACCCGAAGTCTCGATACGGTCGTGTGGCATTGATATACACACACACACACACACACACACACACACACACACACACACACACACACACACACACACACACACACACATATACACACACACACACACACGGAGGGAGCAACAACCCACCATGAACTAATAAATCCATTGACATAAAGATAATTGGGTAAAAGATGGCATGGGGAGAACACAATGAAAGAAGGAAGAGGAGGAGGAGGAGGAGGAGGAGGAGAAGGTAAAAACAAAGGAACGTCGCATCGAGTGTGGCCCAGAACAAGAGACAAAACAATTTACGAGAGAGAGAGAGAGAGAGAGAGAGAGAGAGAGAGAGAGAGAGAGAGAGAGAGAGAGAGAAAAGTGATGAATGAGAGAAAGAAGAATTAGAGAAAGAGAGAGAGAGAGAGAGAGAGAGAGAGAGAGAGAGAGAGAGAGAGAGAGAGAGAGAGAGAGACACGTATGCATAAATATATCAAGACTTCGGACGGGAAAATGGTCTTCTAATCAATCCACATTCTCTTTTGTGATAGAGAGAGAGAGAGAGAGAGAGAGAGAGAGAGAGAGAGAGAGAGAGAGAGAGAGCGTCATGGGTGCTGTGTTAAGACGGTGTTACTAAATAAAGAACAATACCACACCACCACCACCACCACCACCACCACCATCACCACCACCCTAAACACACTTGGCAGAGTCTTAGATGGAAGGGGAGGGAAGGGGAAGGGGAGGGAAGGAGAAGGGGGAAGGGAGTACGCCCCCTCTCTTACCCTAAAACCTTTCCCCCACCCTTTCCCCTCTCTCTCCCTTCCTCCCTTCTTAGCACTCTCTCCCTCTCTCCCTCCTCCTCCTCCTCCTCTCTATACTAACCTAAACAGTAAACATCTACCTATTTGCCTCCCTTCCTCTTCCCTTCCCTCCCTTACCCCTCTTCCCTTCCTTCCCCTTTCCCCTCCCTTCCTTCCCCTTTCCCCTCTCTTCCCTTCCCTCCCCTTTCCTCTTCCTCCTCCTCCTTCCTCTTCCCCTTGTCAGATGAGCGTAGACGAGACAGGAGTGGTGGTGATGGTGGTGGTGGTGGTGGAGGTGGTGGTGGTGGTGGTGGTGATGGTGCAGTCAAATCAGCACTATATTCACCAACTGGGTCACCACAACACCACATGTCGACTCCTCCTCCTCCTCCTCTTCCTCTTCCTCTTCCTCCTCATCTTCCTTCTCTTTGGTTGTATGTTTGTTTTATTTGTTATCTATTTATCTTTTTTCTTATCCATTATACTCTTCCGATTCCTCCTATTTTTTTTTCTCTTCCTCTTCCTGTTATTCATGTTTTTCCTCCTCTTCCTTGTTTTTAGTTTCCTCCTCCTCCTCCTCCTCTTTCTATTATATCTCCTCCAACTTGCTTTTTATCGCCACCTCCTCCTCCTCCTCCTCCTCCTCCTCCTCCTCTTCTTCCTATTCTCTGTTTCTCACTTTATTATTTGGCTTTCTTTCTTCCTCTTTCTCTTATTACTGAATTTTCTACTACTTTTTTTTTGTCTCCTCCTCCTCCTCCTCCTCCTTAATCTTACATCTTCCTCTTGTCTTCCTCCCTTCTCATCTTTCTCTTCTTTCTTCTCTTCAGTCAAAAGCCAAAATTCACTTCTTAATTCCCTCTTCCTTATCTCTTCTATTCCTTCTCTTTATTTTGTTCTTATTCATTCCCTTATTTTCTCTTTTTTTTTATTTTTACTTTTTTTGCATTCCTTCCCTCCCTCTTGTTTTTTTTTTATACATTTCTTCTCCTCCATTAACATTCTCTCTCTCTCTCTCTCTCTCTCTCTCTCTCTCTCTCTCTCTCTCTCTCTCTCTCTCTCTCTCTCTCTCTCTCTCTCTCTCTCTCTCTCTCTCCAAATCTCATCATTCCTAACTCAAATAATCGTACTCTCTCTCTCTCTCTCTCTCTCTCTCTCTCTCTCTCTCTCTCTCTCTCTCTCATCTATTTCCAGCTGTCGCCGTCACTCAAACTTAAAATTAGAAAAAAAAAAAAAAAAAAGAAGAAAAAAAAACTTACGAACACATATTATATCGTGTTACTGTTGCTTGTGTGTGTCTGTGTGTGTGTGTGTGTGTGTGCGTGTGTGTCACGGTATACACACAAGCGGTAATAAGTCTAGACAGGGGAGGGGTAGGGGTGGGGGGGGGGGACCTGTACGTAGCTTTTGATGTGTGTGTGTGTGTGTGTGTGTGAGAGAGAGGTTAAAATGGCGCGTTACGAGAAAAATACGAATAACTAAAAATAAAATATACTCTCTCTCTCTCTCTCTCTCTCTCTCTCTCTCCGACAAACAATGAACATGACATCAGCGTGGGAGGGAAACGGGGAGGGGGGAGGGGGAGGGGGAGGGAGGGAGGAAGAGAGGTAAGAAAGGAGGGAGGGAAGGAGGAAGAAATGAAAGAGAAAGGAAGGAGGGAGAGAAGAAAAGAAGGTAGGAGGGAAAGAAGAGGAAAAATTTGAATGAGGGAAGAAAAGAAAGAAGTGAACCAAGGAAAGGGGAGAAAGGGGGAGGAAGAGGAAGAGAGGGAAGGGAGGGAAGGGAAGGGAGGAAAGGAAGGAGGAGCAGAAGAAAGGAGAGAGTCACAGAGAGAGAGAGAGAGAGAGAGAGAGAGAGAGAGAGAGAGAAAGAGAGAGAGAGAGAGAGAGGAAGGTGGTATACGAAGGGAAAAAGGAAGAAAAAGATGAGAATGTAAGGAAAAGAAGACAGAAAGAGGAGGAAGAAGAGGAGGAAGAGGAGGTATGCAAGGAAGAAGATAAAAAAAAGCGGAAAATGAGTTGATAGATAAAACGGGAAAAGAAGAAAGGGAAGGAAAGTCATGAGAACGGAAGAAAGGAAGAAACAGAGAAAGAAAAGGAAAGGAATAGGAGTCGATTATATAAACAAGAGGAAAGGGGGAGGAAAGTGATAAGAAAGGAAGGAGAAAGGAATAAAAGAAATGGGAGGCAATGAAACACGAAGGAGGAGAAGTGAGAAAAAAAAGAGGAAGGAAAGGAAGGTGAGGAAAGAAGGAAGGAAGGAAGGAAGAAGAGGAAAATGGAAGAGAAGGAAGAACCATGAACCAGAAGTGAGGAAGAGGAGGAAGAAGGAGGAAGAGGTGGAAAAAAGAAAGGGGGAAGAAGTGAAGGAGTGAGGAAGAAGAGGGAAGAGAAGGAGGAAGAAGAGGAAGAGGAGAGGTAAAAGTGAGGAAGGAGGAAATAAGAGGGAGGAGGAAGAGGAAGAGAAAGAGGATAAGTAAAAGTGGGGAAAGGAGGGAAGAAGAGAGGAAGAAGAGAGAAAAGGAGGAAGAGGAAGAGAAAGAGGAGAGGTAAGTGGGGAAAGGAGGGAAGAAGAGAGGAAGAAGAGAGAAAAGGAGGAAGAGGAAGAGAAAGAGGAGAGGTAAAAGTGGGGAAAGGAGGGAAGAAGAGAGGAAGAAGAGAGAAAAGGAGGAAGAGGAAGAGAAAGAGGAGAGGTAAAAGTGGGGAAAGGAGGGAAGAAGTGGAGAAGAAGAGAGAAAAGGAGGAAGAGGAAGAGAAAGAGGAGAGGTAAAAGTGAGAGAGGGGGGATGAAGAGAGAGGAGGAGGAGGAGGAGGAGGAGAAGTAAAAGTGGGAAAGTAGGGAAGAAGTGGAGAAGAAGAGAGAAAAGGAGGAAGAGGAAGAGAAAGAGGAGAGGTAAAAGTGAGAGAGGGGGGATGAAGAGAGAGGAGGAGGAGGAGGAGGAGGAGGAGGAGGAGGAGGAGGAGAAGTAAAAGTGGGAAAGTAGGGAAGAAGTGAGGAAGAAGAGAGAAAAGGAGGAAGAGGAAGAGAAAGAGGAGAGGTAAAAGTGAGAGGGGGATGGAGAGAGGAGGAGGAGGAGGAGGAGGAGGAGAGGTGGAATGGTCTCGGTAATTTATTGTTATTAATGATCTCTCTGTCTTCTTGGCCTACACATGCTGGCCAACAGAGTGACTGACTGTAGTAAATAAGGCCTACCCCCCCCCCCCTCTCTCTCTCTCTGGTGTTGCAAGATCTAATTATGGTAAAAATAAACAACAACAACAACAACAACAACAACAACAATAATAATAATAATAAGAATAATAATAAGAATAATAATAATAATAATAATAATAAGAAGAAGAAGAAGAAAAAGAAGAAGAAGAAGAAGAAAAAGAAGACGAACCACAGCAGTAATAACAGAAACATAACAATAATAATAATAATAATAATAATAATAATAATAATAATAATAATAATAATAATAATAATAATAATAAAAGCAATACCTAAACTAACTCTCTCTTGTTTAATATTTCAGGTTAAGATTTGTAAGCTCTGAACGATGCTGACCCAAACTTTCTCCGGGAATTGATAGTTTTTTTTTATGTTATGTCTAATACTATGACTACCCAATACCGTTTATCTAAGCCAGGGACGTAATTTCGAGGGGACAAGGGGTGCTATAGCCTCCGCCAATGTTTTCTATATCGGCCTCAAAATGCCCATAAAATTGCTAAAAAAAATAAATCCCAAAACTGCGCATGCTTGTTTCGTTCGACCCCTCCCCCCCTCCAACCTCATGAACCTATGATACCCTCTAGCCCCCCCCCCCCTCCAGAAATCTGCCAAATTTACACGGGCCTACTAAGCTAACCCAACTAACACATTTCATGCCTCTTTTCCTTTATATTCACACTTGTTTTAATCTCTGCCTCTTTTCCTTTATTTTCACACTTATTTTGATCTCTGCCTCTTTTCCTATGTTTTTTTTCGAGAGGTTTAAAGGTTAGTAGAAGACATATACGGCAAGAGAAAGCCGTTGGTGAGGTGGGAGACGAGACAGGGAAGGAGCCATAAAGTAAATCCTAACTCAGTAACCTAAGTAACCTAACCCCGCTGAAAGTGTGACCCATCGCTGCTAAAATTAAAGAGAAAGGAAGGAGAGAGAGAAGAAAGGAATTGGTATATAGGAGGGAAGGAGGGAAAGGAGAGGAAAAATAGACGGAGGAAAGAAAATAAAGAAATGAACCAAGGAATGAAGGGCAGGGGAGAAAGGGAGACGAAGGGGAGGAGAGGGAAGGGAGGGAAAGGGAAGGGAGAAAGAGCAGAAAGGGAGGAGTCACGGGAATGTAGAAAACTATAAATGAATGTAAATAAGTACCTATCATCATTTAATTAGTAACCTGTCTCCATTTGCAATAGTAACCTACCACAAAAACATTCATAACCTATCACCCCTAAATCAGTAAAATATCACCATTGAATCCGTAACCTATCACTACTAAATTAACCCCAGTAAAATTTGTAGGCTATACTTAAGCATTGATTCTCACACCCTCCCATGGAAAAACGGATGCGATTATTTTATTAGTTCTCTAAGTTTCTGGGGATAAAGAAGACATGTATAACTTTTTTTTTTTTTTTTTTTTGAGGGGGGAGCATCAGTCAGTGCATTTACCGAATAATCCACAACAATAGCCATACAGTAAAATTAGTAGGCTACGTAAACATGGATTTTCACACCCGCCCTTCCATGGAAAAACGGATGCGATTATTTTATTTGTTCTCTAAGTCTCTGGGGTGTTCAACAGACATGTATATCGTTTTTTTAGGGAGTATCAGTCAGTGCATTTACCGAATAATCCACAATAGCCATACAGTAAAATTGGTAGGCCTTTTTTTAGGGAGTATCAGTCAGTGCATTTACCGAATAATCCACAATAGCCATACAGTAAAATTAGTAGGCCTTTTTTTTAGGGAGTATCAGTCAGTGCATTTACAGAATCTTAACAACAAAAAACATACCGTAAAATTAGTAGGCTACGTAAACATTGATTATCACACCCGCCCTACCATGAAAAAACGAATGCGGTTATTTTACTTGTTCTCTAAGTTTCTGGGGTGTTCAACAGACATGTATATCGTTTTTTTAGGGAGTATCAGTCAGTGCATTAATCGATCTTAACCCACAGCAAAAAAATATACAGTAAAATTAGTAGGCTACGCAAACATAGATTGTCACACCCACCTTACCATGGAAAAACGAATGCGGTTATTTTACTTGTTCTCAGTTTCTGGGGGGGTTAAACAGACATGTATATAATTTTTTTATTGAGTATCAGTCAGTGCATTAATCGATCTTAACCCACAGCAAAAAAATATACGGTAAAATTAGTAGGCTACGTAAACATTGATTCTCACCCCCGCCCTACCATGGAAAAACGAATGCGGTTATTTTCACTTGTTCTCAGTTTCTGCGGGGTTAAACAGACATGTATATCGTTTTCTGTTTTTTTTTTAAGTATCAGTCAGTGCATTAATCGAATCTTAACAATGTACAATAACCATGGTGAAATTAGTAGGCTACGTAAACAATGATTTTCACACCCACCCTACCATGGAAAAACAAATGTGGTTATTTTACTTGTTCTCTAAGTTTCTGAGGGTAAAAGAGACATGTATATCCTTTTTTTAGTGAATATCAGTCAGTGCATTTACCAAATCTTAACACTCTACAATAACCATAGTGAAATTAGTAGGCTACGCAAACATTGATTCTCACACCCGCCCTTCCATGGAAAAACGAATGCGATTATTTTACTTGTTCTCTTAAGTTTCTGGGGATAAAGAGGGAATGTAGCGCATCGTATTTTTTAAAGAGTATGTCAGTGCATTTACAGAATCTCAACTCACACCAATAACCATACAACAGTAGCTACTTATAAGAAACAATACATGAAATAAAACTATGACCGAACAAACTAAGGTCGGTTTTCTTTTAGACGCTTGAGAATTTATATACAGTACGAGGAACGAACGAATGAAGGAATAAGAGCGAGAAGACAAAAAACAAGGAGCAAAGGCGCAAGGAAAGGTACCGAGGAAAGATTATTGAAAAGTAACTACAGAAAAGGAAGAGGGGAAGAAGAATGGAAAGAGGGGAGGATGGTGTTCAAAAGAGTATCATCGCCATTGGTCAGTATTGTCAAACGGTTCAATCTTTCATATAAACTATTTCAAAAGGCCAAAAAGAAGATCAATCGGGTTCCAATAAGTGCTTTTTTTAAAGTTTTATAGTACAGAAGAAGAGTCAAACTACCAGAAAGGTCAGAAAACTAACACTGGAAATGCCCAAAGCTCCTACGAAAGCCTTGTCAAATATGTGTTTAAGAATGACCCAGAAGATTACAAACAATGGAGCCTTTCATAAACACGAACCTCGATTCCCTTGTATTTAAGTGGTGCATCCGATTCTCTTCTTCCATGCACGAGAACGGAGTCTTAATAAACACGAAAACACATAAATAAAGACACTAGAGGAGCCGTGAGCTGAGAAATATGGACAAAAAGACAGACCAGGTGAGGCGGAAGAGTCTAACCACAGATGCCAGGTTAACGTACTCAGAGCCGCGTATTTACCTGTTTCTGCCCCTTAACTGTTGCCAAGAAACACCGATAATTAACCATTTAAACGGTAAACATATATGAAGGCAGTTATTTGGGTGATGAAAGCAGTTTTTGGGTCGGAAATCGGCAAAAATAGGAGGCAGAGTACGACAATCTGGCAACGTTAAACAGTACCGAACCAAGATGTAAAGCAACGAAACCTTTCACACACAAACCTCGATTCCCTTGTATCTAGGCGGTGCAACTCCTTCTTGTCCTTCATCCGGAGTAACGAAGTATTAATGAACACGAAAACACATAGATAAAGACACTAGACGAACCGTGAGCTGAGGAATATGGGTAAAAAGACAGACCAGCCACAGCTCACTCAATCTCCCTTCCGCCATTGGTATTGTCTGGAGTTTGCGCGCGCAAGTTCGTAATTTTAAACTTACTTTATCTACAAATATTAATACTACGTCAAGTTCTTCCCTATTTATTTTCTTAGTTTTGAGGAGGTGATTGTATTTCTTCCTTTATTTTTTGCATATTAACCACAGTATATTCGGTTTTAATTGTTACCGCTGCACCCGTGTAAAAAAAAAATTTTAAACTGATTTTCACCTACAAATACAAAATACTATGACAAGATTTTCCTTATTCATGCTTTGACAATGTAATTTTTATAGTCCTTCCCTTTTTAAACATATTAACTGGTGTACTCTTCTGTTGCCGCTGCGGGCGTGGAAATTTCGATATAAACTATATTTTAACCTGCAAATATTAAATCCTATGACAAATTCTTCGTTATTTATGTTTTGCCGATGTCTTTTTTGTATATCCTCCTTTATTTATACACATTAGCAACTGTATTCTGTTTTCTTACCGCGGCGCGAGCGGAAAAATTATAAAAACTGATTTCCACCTAAATCTTCAAAAATACTATGAGAATTTCCTCCTTATATATGTTTTGGCAATGTAATGTTTCTATGTCTTCCCATTTTTATGCATATTAACTACTGTACAATATTTTTTATTGATATGCGCGCGAGAAAAAAAAATATATATATATAAACTTACAAATGCAAAATACTATTATCTATTAGTTTTTCCTTATCTTTATTTTGACAATGTGACTTTTGTATTCCTTTCCTTATTCATGTATATTTACCACTGTATATTTTGTTTTATCACATTAATGGACTTGCCATGATAAAATTTTCAACACTAATGTTTGTCT
This sequence comes from Eriocheir sinensis, assembly GCF_024679095.1. Taxonomy (NCBI): domain Eukaryota; kingdom Metazoa; phylum Arthropoda; class Malacostraca; order Decapoda; family Varunidae; genus Eriocheir; species Eriocheir sinensis. The sequence goes on along the minus strand of NC_066515.1, from coordinate 18,716,467 downwards.
AAAAAAATAATGTTGGAGCATACCGCAGTGTAGAGCGAACGGTAGGCTGGTTATTTTATTTTTCTCTATGTAGGCCTAGTACTCCTTCTTACCTACTGTTTTTACTACACTAATATATATAAATAAAAAAAAAAAAAAAAATACACACACACAGCAGCCCAGCAGGCCCCCTCCCCTCCCTCTCCCTCGTAGGGTATTGTTTTTTTTTTTTTTTTATTATGTATTTGTTGTGTTGTTGTTGTTTTATATTTATGTATTTTGAAAAGAAATAAAGGCAACAAAAAAAAAAAAAAAAAAAAAAAAAAAAAAAAATTCCTACAAACACAAAGACAGAAAGATTGAGCGATTGTAAGAGGTCATTTTGTCCCTCCCTTTGAATTTTAATAAATTTAGAATTTAAAGTTTAAAGTCTTTAGTATTTTTTACCACTTCTATTAAAACACGACCATTTTTTTTTTTAACTATTTTTTTTTTCTATTTTATTTTTTTTCTATATGTTTTTTTGCTCTTATAAAGCTTTTACATAGTTCTTTTAGGCCACTTATTAAAACACAGCCATAATTTCACACTAAACATTTTTTTCACACTAAACATTTAATTTCTATATGTATTACTGTTTTAATTGTTACTGTTTTTATCGCACTTGAAGCTTGTATAGTTCCTTTGGATCACTTATTAAAACATTACCATGATTTCACACTAAACATTCACCTCTTTTCCAAACATAATGGTACCGGTAGTCTATTTATTTGTTTTTATGTGTATCGCTGTTTTGTTACTGTTTTTATCACACTTAAAGCTTAAAGTTCTTTTAGGCCACTTATTAATACACAACTATGATTACCACACAAAACATTCGCCTCTTTTTTCAAACACACGACAGACGATTAAATAACGAGGAACAAACATGATTCTATTTATATTTCTTCATGTATTTCTGGTTAGTTTTACCTTTCGTTACACTAATACATAGCTTTATCAAATTCGTTTAGGCGGATTATCAAACACAGCCATGATTTCATACCAAACATTCGCCTCATTTATAAACACCGCTGACATAGACGATTTAATAATGAGGAACAAACATCGTCACGCACTAATAATAAAAGAAAAACACCATAATGAACTTCAAAGCCTCTATGGATAGGTCAGCGCGAGGATATATATAATTATGATAACATGGAGGAGCTCAGCGCTAACACCCTATCATGCTTTCAGTCAGAGTCTCAGCCTTTCATCTTCAGACTATGCTGAACGGGATGATTAAAGCAGTTATCTTATTCATCTTACAACAATATAAGACCCTCTATACGTTCATTATTACCAGATTCGACTTTCATTCCCGTGATATGTTGATTAATTGAAGTTTCACCCTCACATGAAAACTTAGAGATAAAAATTTATAAATCCCACTGTTTTATTTTAATCGGCTCAATATCTTACATGTCTAACCTCCCATGCACGAATATCTTAACAAACTAGCCTAAAAATTAATACGCTAGCTTTATTTCCCTTCTTACACGATTTGGAAAGCCTTTTACCCTTATCTTAATCTCTACACATAATCGTACAATATAATCCAGCCTAATCTTATCCAAACAGCCTCATAATATCTTACTGAGGTACCTAGCCTAATATTGTAGGGTTATTACGTACTTCCTACACGATTTAGAGAGGCCTTCACTCTTATATTTAATCCTCACACATAGTCGTACAATATAATCTAGCCTAATCTTATCCAAACGACCTCATGCAGATGCGCTAATATCTTACTGAGGTAGCCCAAAAAATATAATATTGTAGTGTAAAATATTCTCTTCTTACACGATTTAGAAAGCCCCTCACTCTTATCATTAATCGTCACACAGAATCGTACAATATAATCTAGCCTAATCTTATCCAAACGACCTCATGCAGATGCGCTAATATCTTACTGAGGTAGCCAAAAAAATAATAATATTGTAGTGTTATTCCCTTCTTACACGATTTAGAAAGCCCCTCATTCTTATCATTAATCGTCACACATAATCGTACAATATACTCTAGCCTAATCTTATCCAAACGACTTCACGCAGATGCGCTAATGTCTTACTGAGGTAGCCAAAAAAATAATAATATTGTAGTGTTATTCCCTTCTTACACGATTTAGAAAGCCCCTCACTCTTATCACACACACATACTCGTAATAATATGATCTAGCTTAAATCCATGCAGTCTGATATAGGCTACCTTAATATCTTACCGAGGCAGGCGGACGCTTATTGCAGTGTAGAATAGGCCGCTGTTTTTCCTTTCAACACCACATATTAAGTTTATTCACCCGAGGAGTCACGCGCACACCACGTTTTTCACACTTTCCCACACTCATTAACCCCTCACCTGGTCTTCCTCACACGCACAAAGGCCAGAGAACGCAATAATTAAACCGTAAGGCCGTGCGCTCTCCACTTATGCGATTTCAAGCACCGCGTGAAGGCAAATTTGCGTTATCAGCTTATTTTCACTCCCGCCGCCACGCACTCGCACACACCCGCCCTTCTCTCCACCACCAGGCACTGTGAAGCCATGCCAAGCTCTCCTGCCCCTACCAAGCCACCCTTCCGGCACCCTGGCACCCCTACCCCTGCCACCACACCCCTGCCTCAGCCACCCTCTCTTCCCTATGCATCTGTCTTGTTTTCGTGGGCATTTCTCTTTCTCTAATTCCCCCAAACTCGAAATTACCTTCATTCTTCTTTATTCTTCCTTATTTCCTTGTAGATTTGTTCCTCCCCTTCCATGTGCCTCTTTCTAAGTCTTGTTTTCGTGTGTATTTCTCTTTCTCTAATTCCCCCAGACTCGAAATTACCTTCATTCTTCTTTATTTCCTTGTAGATTTGTTCCTTCCCTTCCATATGCATCTTTTAAAGTCTTGTTTTCGTGGGTAATTCCTTTTTCTCTTCCTCCCCTAAGCTGGAAATTACCTTCATACTTATTTTTCCTTCTTTATTTTCCTTATTGATTCGTTCCTCCCTTTCTCTTTGCATCTCAAACCTTGTCTTGTTTTCGTGGGTAGCCTAATCCTTTTTTTCTCTTCCTCCCCTAAACTGGAAATTACCTTCAAACTTCTTTTTCCTTCCCCCTTTTCCCGTTTAGATATGTTCCTTCCCTTCTCTTTGCATCTCTCGACCCTTGTCATATTTTGGTGGGTCTTCTATTTCTTATTTTTGTGGGGTATTAGAACTGTTATATTTGCCAATGAAAAGTAAGTCTAGACACTCCCATGCCCTCATCAATTCACGATTACAAATCACTCCGACATTAGTTTTGCGAGGAAAAGTATCATCGGGGTTTACTGCAGCGCGAGACTCAAGCAAAGTTATGTGGTATTTTGGGACAGCTTGGGGCCATGATTCCTCTCCACACAATCCCAGCAGATGTTTACTCCACCCACGGTTACAGGCATGTTAGAGAATAATAGAAGAACATAGATTAACCACAGTCAGGCAGGTCGAAAGCAAGATAACACAAAAACAGAGAAAAGGCCATAAATTCACACAAAACACAGAGAGAGAAGATTACAGACTAACAAAAACAGCACAAATGACCATCAATCATTCTTATTACCCCTTAAGACAGGTGGTAGGTGGGTGGGTACACGAGAAACGTCAAAGGAAGGAAGGTGAAGAATTAAAGGAAGAGCTAAATCAAACGAAAAGAAGCTAAATCAAATGAAGAGCTAAATCAAATGAAAGGAAGAGCTAAATCAACTTCGATCTACTGCAGCTCTGAAGGTCATATTCGAACTAAATATTTGACAAGGCTTTCGTGGGAGTTATGCGCATTTCCAGGGGTAGTTTTATGGCCCTGATGGTAGTTTGACAAAGCCTCTGCAAATTGAACGTAAAGAAACACTCATGGGGACGCGTTCAACCTCTTTTTTGTCCTTTAGAAATGACTGATGGAAGAAAGGGAAGCGTCTCTTAAGAATACCGACTCTAGGAAGGAATTAAAGTTCTCGCCTCATAACTCATCTCTTTAAACCGTGAAGTAGTTAAAGGGACGCGAGGAGGGGACGGAGAAGGAAACTGTATCTCCACCAACAGCCATGAACGAACTTACAGCCATTCATCATATAATAGTACAGAAAGGGTATGAGAAAATGTGAGATATAACGAGAAAAAGAAGAAAATTAAAAGAGAAAAGCCATGAAAACGAAGAAGAGGAGAGGAGAGAAAAGAGGAAAGAAGAGAAATGAAGAAGAGATGTCCTACTACTAATAATAAGTACAGAAAGGGTATGAGAAAATGAGAAATATAAGGAGAAAAAGAAGAGAATGAAACGAGAAAAAGCCATGAAAACGAAGAGGAGAGAGAAAAGAGGAATGAAGAAGAGATATACTACTAATGATAAGTTTTAACTCGTCCTGAGACATATAGAGAAAAAATAACAAACGTAGCTAGACCGGGTCATTTATGGTTTCACTGCTATATCAAGGTGGAAAGGTTAGGTTAGTGCAAGGAGACTATATCATTTTTGTACTATAGTCTCCTTGGGTTAGTGGGTTAATAGAATGTTACACCACCTACCTGTTAAGACTGAAGAAGTGGAGTAATTTGACTCTTCACCGGAGCAGAATGGAGGATGTCTTGAAGTGGACTAAGGAAAACTAATAATTATGATGTGCTGAGGATATGGAATTGTATCAGCACCTAGATAAACTGTCAGTAACCCCATTCAGCGCACCATATTGTACTAAGCCTGAATGAGATGATAAAAAAATAAATAAATGAGATAAATACAGTTACAACGTCGTGGGAGGCAACTTGTATAGCCTAACCTTATTCACGTCCTCCTTCGGTATATCGTTAACAAATACTCAATTCTAAACCTAACCTCTCCTTCTCTAACCCTTTTTTTTTTACTATTCTCATTATTCTGTTTATTCTTTAACTATTTCTTCCTTCATTGCTTTCATCATATAGCCATTTACTTATTCCATGCCTGACCTTACCCCCATTCCTTCACTCACTCTTTCTCTTTTGTTTATTTATTCTGTTTATTCTTTAACTCTTCCCTTCTTCATCGCTTTCATCATCTAGCCATTACCTTATTCCATGCATAACTTTACCCTTCTTCCATCCCTCATTCTCTTTCTCTTCTGTTTACTATTCATGATTATTCCACGTCTAACCTAACTCCTTTTCCGTCCCTCGTCTCATTCTTCCTCATCTTCATCCCACTTACCATGCCTGACCTTCATCTTCCTTCATCTTTTACTTCTTCCCTTCTTTTCCCTTTTTCATTTATTCAGCATTCCTTCATTCATTCGCTGACTTTTCTCAGGCATTTCCTTCCTTTAATCATCTTTTCCTTCTTATTTTCTTCGTTTTCTGTTTCTTGTCCTCAATCTTTTTTCTTATTTTCCTCCTTGTTCTTTTTCTTCTTCCTTCTCTAATTCTCTTTCTCTTTTGTTTACTATTCATGATTATTCCACGTCTCACCCAACTCCTTTTCCTTCCTTTATCTCTTCCTCTTCTTCCTCAGTTTCCCTTTAACATATTTCCATGCCTGACCTTACTCCCCTTCCTCTCACTCTTCACAGCTGTTTCAAACCATCCATTACCAAAGAAATTTATTGACCTAAAATAACAGGCAGAGTATACAGGTAAATTTACTCAGGTAATGCTAATTTGTAAGGCTGGTTTCCAAAATATACAGATCACACTAACTTATGATATAATTTGTGGGGTTCTTTCTAGATGAGGTATTTCAGAACGCAACACTCTGAACCCTCAAAACAAAAGCATATATATAATACTGGATCAATCAGAGTATAAAAATAGGAAGCTTCTTTTGTATGGGTCAAATTCGGGCTGTACGAGGAAGAACCGAGAACACAACAGCAGTCTGATAAGTGGTGTGAGTAGTACTAACATAACGGAGGCATCGGAGAAGGGGCGTGAGGGACAAAGCCATTTTCTCTGCAGTAAGAAAGTCAGGCTACACATCACAGGAAAAATGAGAAACAAGTGGAAAGTGACCTTGTATCTTGTTTTTCCTGGAGACAAAGCCGTTTTTTTTTTTTTTTGACTGCAGTAAGAAATGCAGGCTACGCACCACAGGGAAAACAAGGAACAAGTGAAAAGTGACCTTGTATCTTATTTTTCCTGGAGACAGCCGTTTTTTTCTTTTTAACTGCCGTAAGAAAGTCAGGCTACACATCACGGGAAAAACAAGGAACAAGTGAAAAGTGACCTTGTATCTTGTTTTTCCTGGAGACAAAGCCATTTTTTTTTAAGTGCAGTAAGAAAGTCAGGCTACACATCACAGGGAAAACAAGGAACAAGTGGAAAGTGACCTTGTATCTTGTTTTTCCTGGAGACAAAGCCATTTTTTCTCATCTACAGTAAGAAACACAAGCTACACGTCACAGGAAAAACGAGAAGCAAGTGAAAAGTGACCTTATCTTGTTTTTTCCTGGAGACAAACCCCCCTTTTTTTTTTTTTGACTGCAGTAAGAAATGCAGGCTACACATCACAGGGAAAACAAGGAACAAGTGAAAAGTGACCTTGTATCATGTTTTTCCTGGAGACAAAGCCATTTTTTTTTTTTAACTGCGGTAAGAAAGTCAGGCTACACATCACAGGAATAATGAGAAACAAGTGAAAAGTGACCTTGTATCTTGTTTTTCCTGGAGACAAAGCCATTCTCTCTCTCTGCAGTAAGAAACACAGGCTACACATCACAGGAAAAATGAGAAACAAGTGGAAAGTGACCTTGTATCTTGTTTTTCCTGGAGACAAAGCCATTCTCTCTCTCTGCAGTAAGAAACACAGGCTACACATCACAGGAAAAATGAGAAACAAGTGAAGTGACCTTATCTTGTTTTTTTCCAGGAGACAAAGCCGTTTTTTTTTTTTTGACTGCAGTAAGAAATGCAGGCTACGCACCACAGGGAAAACAAGAAGCAAGTGAAAAGTGACCTTGTATTATGTTTTTCCTGGAGACAAAGCCGTTTTTTTTTTTTTTTTAACTGCGGTAAGAAAGTCAGGCTACACGTCACAGGAGGAACAAGTAACAGTTGCAAGTGAAAATCGCCCTTGTTTTTTATGTTCCGAGGGTCGCTTTTCCGTTTAGAGCTTAATATCTTGTTTTTCCTAGAGAGAGGTATTTTTTTTCTCATCTGCAGTTAGAAAGGCAGGCTACACATCGCATGAACAAAAAAAGAAGTGAAATGCAATCTTTATTTGATGTACCAAGGATCGCTATTCCCTTGCAACTGCTTCCCTTGCAACCGATATCTTGTTTTTCCAGGAGACAAAGCCATTATTTTCTAGTTTGCAGTAAGAAATTCAGGCTACACATCGTAAGAACAAGATAGTAGTGAAAAGCAACCTTATATTTGGTGTATCAAGGGTCACTTTTCCCTTGCAACCGATATCTTGTTTTTCCAGGAGACAAAGCCATTTTTCTCTAGTTTGCAGTAAGAAAGTCAGGCTACACATCATAAGAACAAGATAGTAGTGAAAAGCAACCTTGTATTTGGTGATTCAAGGGTCACTTTTCCCTTGCAACTTGTATTTTGTTCTTGGATGTTGCCTAGCCTGACTTTCATACTTCAAATTAGAAAAAAATGGCTTAGTCCCTTAGGCCCCTTCTTCTGCGGACGCCTATATATCATTGCATTGAAGTGTTACTCTAGAAGCATTAAGCAATCCTGACTTAACACAGTAACAAGGTATTGAAAGGGCTGCACTACTTGTCAAGGGAGCTTATGGTCACTCACAACAAACTGATCATGGCATACTCAGACAAAAAAAAATACAAGAAAAAACCCCCCATCATTCTTGGCACACACAGAGGCAACCCTGCATAGAAAGTGTATAAATGCCATGACCAGTCACTGAGGTATAAAGAAACTATAACAAAAGAGAATATTTTGGCATCTAAGGTGAAGTTTACTGCAGTTATGAAGACGACTTTGATATATATATATAAGTATGGCCTTTGTGTATTCATAGCATCCACACTGAATGACACTGCCCTTGTATGGAGTTGGGGTGAGTTTAAAGTAGTATTTGATCCTCCTTAAGGCAACAGTGTAAGAGAAGGGAGGACTGCAGGTGGGATTACACATTCAGCGGGAACTCTGGTAAAACAATGAAGCTTGAACCTGCACGAAACATAAACAGACTGCTATGAAAACACTGCTGCAGAAGATAGGGGTACAAGAGCTGCATGCATCAAATAAACATACAAGTTATCTCAACAGGAATAAAGGGGTTATCTCCTTCCGTAATAAAATCATACATCGTGGGCTAAGTAAGTAAGGTTTCGGCTACAACAACAACAGCTAAACGAACTTAAATTTAGGCCATATGGAAAGACTTGGCTGGTAAAACACAATGGCGTGGAGGACTCTCTGGTAAAAATGCCCGAGTCCTGAGTGGAGCGAACTCAAACTGTGGAGTCCAAACGTTAAAATGATGTCAAAATTTAATCACGTCATGAATGCTTGAGGAGTTCACGAGCACTGAGGGAGAGCGTGCGAAAGGCCATTGGGGAGAGACGCACCCTGCAGGCGTCATTACATCGATGTCGGAGCCCAGAAGTTCATTTCCCGGAGTGTGGAGGGCTTGGGCTGCCTACGTTTGCGCCCCATCATCTTAGCGTCGAGGGCGTGCTGGGCGATGGCTCCCTCCTCCAGCTGGGCGGCCCGCATGTTGGTCTCCAGGCTGAGCCCTCTCTCCTCCCGCAGGTTGACGTTCCCCGCAGCATCTCTCTGTGGGTCTTGAAATTGCTTGGTGCAGAAGTAGCTATGGGCTGAAATCTTCCTCCTCGATTCCATGGCCAATCCTCCAAACCTACGCTGAGCTAGTGGCGAAGTTCTTGGGGAGAGGTGTGGGCTGGTCACAGGGGAGGGCTCGATGCTCTGGCTGGGGCTGGTGATGAGGGAGAGCGCTTGGACCTTCTCGAATAGTGTGCTGGTATCGTGGGCCACGGCGGGCAGGCTGGTATGTTGGGAGACTGTGGTGGTGGTGATGGTGGGGGCTTCCTTGGCTGGCTCCTTGGATGCTGTGGGACCAAATGTTTCTGTGTCGGTGGTCTTGGAGAAATCTACGAACTCTGTCTTCACTACAAATTTGGGTTCTGAAGGAAGGACAAGAGGAATGTGGCATGTCAAATAGAGTATCACAGGCACGGAAATTAGCTGGATGGGAAAGTATGAAGTTAAATAAATAACAAACTGGGAAAACAATAAAAACTAGACAAATAAACACTGCAAAAATACATCAAGTAAGGGTGAGGGAAATCAAGACAAAGCTAACACAGGAACTATTTAAACAATGACTTCACTAATGAGACACTGGTACCAATACAAGCTGAAATACTACTAATGAAATTATAAGAAAAAACATTACCGTATACTTTCTACTATCAATATCAGCATGCAGGAAATTAAAACAAAATGGTTACAGGACAGTCCAACATGCAGAGAACAGGTGAAGGTATATTACAAGAGCACTGCAACACATCTTCACACAAAACAAATGAATAAAAAAAACTGTAGTGTGGCACCTCAAGCAACACAGCAGTGGAAACAGAAATAAAACAAATTTGTCTCGCTGCACACCCTGACAAAGTACATCAGGTCTGTTAACCGCTCCAAACCGCAAAAGTTTTCTCGGCAGATCCCCCACAACGCAAAAGTCATCGAAAAATACACTTTAAAACTGAGAAAGTCATAAAAGATGTTTTATAGAGAAATTTCTGGCGGTGTTGCTGTGAAATTGTTTCTTTCTAGGTTGTCGCATTTGGCTGGAATTCCATGATTCCCAAATAATTCCAACTTTTTACTGGTGTGATGTACAGAAAAAATTATTGAAGAAATGTTGCTCATTTTATTACGATGGGTCTAAAAAATATAGTTTATAATCTCTGACCTGGAAATTTACTGCCTACAGAGAGCCAAAGTTGCAGTGAAACTCAAAAAAATAATTTTTGCAGTTTTCATTCTGGAATGAATCTCATTAAATAAAAGTTGTAGAAAATCATCCGTATAACTCAACTATGAAATCAGATTATGATTTGGACAGACTGTTTGGCTGGAGTTCCATGATTCCCACAAAAATTCCAACTTCTGCTTCCCACTCCTCTGAACATTCCTGAGAACAAGATATTGGTTCATCTAGAACATCACGTATCACTGGAGGTGTTAAGACTACACTCAGCACACACACAATGAGCAAAAACTAAAGGAAGACCGCCGAAACAGATCGGGTGAGGGAACATAATCGCTCTGCAAGCGCCATGATGCATAGGCAGGAACTGTAGACTATTTTTAGCACGGAGTCGTCTAAGGGGCAAAAGAAGTGCCAGTTAGTTACTTAGCATCAACAGACACAGTTACGCGCGCTGTTCAATTTCCAGAGAGCTTCTTGCTCTCCGTCGTTGGCATCATGCTAGTCGCCCACGTCAGAAAAAATTATATGACAATAGCGTCATCGGTGTCATTAAGAGGTTAAGTAAGCAAAGTAAATGAATACGTAAATAGAAGTACAAATAAAGCTGCAGTGGACGTTAGCCATGAACTTGTTTCTCGCCCTAAAATTAAAGCAAATGACGATTGGTTTGTTAGAGCGAGGATTTACTGTACCAATAAGGATGAAGCACTGCACATAAAACACAGCATTACTAGACAAAAATAAAAACAACGGAAAAGCTTCAGCACATGAAAGAAATGCAAAACAAATAAGGATTGCATAGTAATCAGAAAATGATAAAAAATAAAACTGATACATAAGACTTTAATGAACAAATCCGCAACACACACAGAATAACCCGCACTGCAAACACAAGACTCAAGGCCGCACGAACCTCCCCCGAAGTTCATAGGCAGCACCAGCAACGGGTGGACATCGGAGGTCTCTGTGGCAGTCTCCGGGGTGGTGAGGGGTGACGACTCCACTGACAGGCCTCCCGGACCGATGGAGATAGTGGTGGTCGTGGGAGGGGTGTTGGAGAACTGCAGGGTGTCGTCTCTCACCTGGGGATGCACGGACATACACGCACACATCGCTTGTCCTCGGGGTACACACATCCACACACATACTACTTTGTTCATTTGTCTCATTCATTTCATTTCATCTTCCATTGATGTATATTTTCAGCTCTAGGGCTGCCTGGTACTTCATGAAATAAACCGTTTATTATTATTATTATTATTATTATTATTACATGTATGCAGACACACACACTCATTCCGACATCTGGCCATTTCACAACAACTGGATGACAGAAGCTCGACACTACAGTTACGTAAAAAATTATAGAATGTGTTTTTTCTCACTTAATGCCCATATCACAGCATCCAATCATGAACTAGAGTAATGAAATTTTGTAGTATTTTCACAAGATGCTTTATTCAAATGTCATGCACTTGAGCAGTTTATGAAAATTTTGAGGTTTTACCGAGGGACAAGTGCACAAGGTATTCACTCTACTGCAGCTTATTATCTCTGTATCGCATCTAGAATTCATGTCACTAAAATAAATGCTTCTCTTCTTCTATTTCAATGTCTTGCAATCGTGAAGTTTGTGAAAATTTTGAGGTTTTACCGAGGGACAAGTGCACAAGGTATTCACTCTACTGCAGCTTATTATCTCTGTATTGCATCTAGAATTCATGTCACTAAAATAAATGCTTCTCTTCTTCTATTTCAATGTCTTGCAATCGCGAAGTTTGTGAAAATTTTGAGGTTTTACCGAGGGACAAATGCAAAAGGTATTCACCCTACTGCAGCTTATTATCTCTGTATCGCATCTAGAATTCATGTCACTAAAATAAATGCTTCTCTTCTTCTATTTCAATGTCTTGCAATCGTGAAGTTTGTGAAAATTTTGAGGTTTTACAGAGGCACAAATTCAAGAGGTATTCACTCCTCTACCGCAGCTTATTAACCCTGCATCATGTCTAAAATTCAGGTTGTCACTAAAATCAACGCTCTTCCTCTCCTATCTAAACATCATGCACTTATGGAAATTTTTAGGTTTTACAGAGGCACAAATTCAAGAGGTATTCACTCCTCTACCGCAGCTTATTAACCCTGCATCATGTCTAAAATTCAGGTTAAGTCACTAAAATCAACGCTCTTCCTCTCCTATCAAAACATCATGCACTTATGGAAATTTTGAGGTTTTACAGAGGCACAAATTCAAGAGGTATTCACTCCTCTACCACAGCTTACTGACTCTGCCTCATGTCTAGAATGCATCATAAGGTTAAGTCACTAAAATCAATGCTCTTCCTCTTCCATTTTTACAGAAGGGCAAATGCAAGAGGTATTCACTCCTCTACCACAGCTTACTGACTGTGCCTCATGTCTAGAATGCATCATAAGGTTAAGTCAGCAAAATCAATGCTCTTCCTCTTCCATTTAAAGATCAAGCACTTGCATAGTTTATGGAAATTTTGGGGGGGTTACAGAAGGGCAAATGTAAGAGGTATTCACTCCTCTACCGCAGCTTATTCACTCTGCCTCGTGTCTAGAATGCATCATAAGGTTAAGTCACTAAAATCAATGCTCTTCCTCTTCCATTTAAAGATCAAGCACTTGCATAGTTTATGGAAATTTTGGGGGGGTTTACAGAAGGGCAAATGCAAGAGGTATTCACTCCTCTACCGCAGCTTACTGACTCTGCCTCATGTCTAGAATGCATCATAAGGTTAAGTCACTAAAATCAATGCTCTTCCTCTTCCATTTAAAGATCAAGCACTTGCATAGCTTATGGAAATTTTTAGGTTTTACAGAGGCACAAATTCAAGAGGTATTCACTTCTCTACCACAGCTTATTCACTCTGCCTCGTGTCTAGAATGCATCATAAGGTTAAGTCACTAAAATCAATGCTCTTCCTCTTCCATTTAAAGATCAAGCACTTGCATCGTTTATGGAAATTTTTTGGGGGGTTTACAGAAGGGCAAATGCAAGAGGTATTCACTCCTCTACTGCAGCTTATTCACCCTGCCTCGTGTCTAGAATGCATCATAAGGTTAAGTCACTAAAATCAATGCTCCTCCTCTTCCATTTAAAGATCAAGCACTTGCATAGTTTATGGAAATTTTGGGGGGGTTACAGAAGGACAAATGCAAGAGGTGTTCACTCCTCTACCACAGCTTACTGACTCTGCCTCATGTCTAGAATGCATCATAAGGTTAAGTCACTAAAATCAATGCTCCTCCTATTTAATCATCAAGCACTTCTACAGTTTATGGAAATTTTGGAGTTTGATTCTGCCTCATGTCTAGAGAGCATCATAAGGTTAACTCACAAAAATCAATGCTCTTCCTCTATAAACATCAAGCACTTCTACAATTTATGGAAATTTTGGAGTTTGATTCTGCCTCATGTCTAGAGAGCATCATAAGGTTAACTCACAAAAATTGAACTTCTACAATTTATGGAAATTTTGGGGGGTTTTGCAGAAGGACAAATGCAAGAGGTACTCACTCCTCTACTGCAGCTTATTCACTCTGCCTCATGTCAAGAATGTGTCCCAAGGTTGAGTCACTAAAATCAATGCTTCTCCTCACTCTTCAGACACAAGTAATCCAAACCTTGTATTCTGGCAAGCATCGGGCTCACTACCCACACTAGTACTACCTCTATTAGTGAACTTGCATACCAAACATCCAAACAACACTACCAATAAAACAAGAGTGGTGTGCATGTGTGGCGTGGTGTGTGCATGTGTGGTGTGTGTGTGTGTGTGTATACTTGCATGCTCAAACCACATATGTCACACAAGAGATACAAATGCCCTATGCTGTTGTTTCTTGGGTTGTTGTTCTGGGGTTGGAAAAAGCATTCATCTATCACAAAGAAAAGCATACAAAAGCACTACCAGGCAATAAAGGTTAGAAGAGAAACACTACTGGAAGAGAAAGCACTGGAAAAAGGATAATTCTATAAGCCACACACACAGACACACACACACTCACACACAGACACACCCGCAACCATAGCCACACCCCACAGCCTCCACACACACACCTCCACAGTCATGCCCCCATCCTGGCCAGCCTCCTGTTGAGCCGTGTCTTGGTCACGGTTGCGGCCATATCGCAGCCTCAGGAACTCCCCGTCCTCGTGTGACGGAGGAGACACAATGAAGTCGTCCACCTCATACCTGCATCGGGCCAAGCCGTTACCCTGGTCTCTCCCACTACACGCCAACATGTTAACAGTAGTGTGTGCCTGGCAGTCTGACTCAACATGGAAGGGTCTTATTTTGGTGGCAATGAAATATGCACAGAGTAACAGTCACTTCCTAGGCAACACTACTACTATACAGCACTATCAAAAAATGGATGCTATATATGCTAAACTACAGAGCTTCACAATTCTACCATGACACTATGATGGGTGCAGTCACTGTACACACCCTTCAAAATACTTAATGTTGTCGTGCAGTGCCCTTCCTTGTCAGTGCATTCTTAAGGCTATTGTGTTTGTAGCAAAAGTTATCATAATAAAAATCTACATTAAACCAGTTACTTCTCTCTCTCTCTCTCTCTCTCTCTCTCTCTCTCTCTCTCTCTCTCATACAGCACACTGGCTAGATACAGCTTACAAAATTAACTAAAATCCCCAATACCCTGGAATGCCAAAGATCACACAGTTAGCCTCTACCAGGGGTCCCCAAACCCATCTGTCCATCAGCCTCTTCACAAAGTTTCAGGTTGTCCATTAACCCGCAAGCATTTAATATGATGATTAATCTAGTAAACGTTACTTTTATCAACTAATACTAAGAAAAGTCATAACGGTACACTTGACTATATCTATATATGATGGCGAGCAAGACAAAGAGGAGGGGGGGGGGGGATGGAACGAGGGACGGGTTACAGATACAAGTGGAAAGGACATGACAGATAAATTGATATGCTATTTATAAAACTAATGGGGGGGGAATGAGGGACGAGTTACAGATACAAGTGAAAGGGACGTGATAGATAAATTGATATACTATTAATAAAAACTAATCTGAAATATATAAAAACTAATTAATGCACACACATCATGCAGCTCTAGTCTGAAATTTATTGCATAGCATGTCCAGTACTTTGAATTCAGCTGTCAACCCCAAAAGATTGACCTTCCATAAATTATCATCGATCTCCTTTGACCTTCAGTCCTTTATTGACCCCCCTAGTCACACCGATTCCTGGGGGTTTAAATTACGGCTTTGGGGACCCCCTGTCTAGACCCAATATTCCAGACAACAGACAATCATGTGAATAATCAGTAACAGCGCTCCACCAGATGCAGCAGAATTAATTATCAGGAAAGACTGGATTGACAAAGTTAATATAGGTTTTTACGGTTTACCAAAGCATCAAGCGGGATCTATGTTCCTCTACCTTCTCTATGTTGTTAGTCTACAGCTTTGTTAAATGTTCCTTCTTTATGCCGAGTCACGTCTAGCATTGAAAACATTAAGAACACACAACAGCATTCATGTCCCAACCACACCTCAGCCACTCACTGCGAAACACTGCCCATACACAGGGGTCAAAATTCACTTAAGGGAGATATCTGGGCTAGAAATATCAATGCTACTGACTCTTCCTAATGTTGATCTCTTATTTTTTTTATTTTTATAGTAAAGGAAGCAGTTCAAGGGCATGCAAATAATATAAAGAGCCTGCTAATCACTGCCCCTGTAGCCTTATTAGTCCTTCATTAATATTATAAAACACTAAACATTGAAATACAAAATCACTAACACATTACAAGCTACACTCGCCCGTCTGACAGCTTAGCCAACTTAAAGACAAGACGGTTTTGTGCGTGAATTTCAACCCCTGCCTGACACAGCTATGCCAGACCACCATTCAGTCATGCACATCCAAGACTCAGCACACACACATACACACACACACACACACACACTCCTGATGCATCTACAACCATGTGTGCTGGTGTTAGTGGGGCACATTAACTAGCTCACACAAGGCTTGGGAAGAGAAAAGGAGTGTGAAGGAAGAATGGCACATGGCTGCATTATAGATGGCTTGGGATATAAAGCTAGACCTAGATATTTAAGCCGTATTCTTAAACGTCTCGGCACCTCAGTTTGTCCGTTTTAAAAGCCTCTTGTAGAAGTTGCTGGGATTTCCATGGATTGTTTTGTGATGCTAGTGAGTTTGAAAAGACTTGGAAGTGTTAGTAATAGAGGAAGGATTAGCACTGGATTGAGCAAGATGGAGGAGGATCATCGGACGTCACACCCCAAGAACGCAAGAAGATGGACTATAAATGAAGAACAGAAGTCAGCCCTTTATGATGTTAGGGATAGTTTTTCACGGCTTCTGCATCCTGACCGGGAAAATCACAACCCATGAAAACCCGGTTAATCTTCTCTGTGGCCTTGGAAAACAGTCGTAATGGGAGGACGATACGTTTAAGAATATGGACCTTTGCATTATGACTGACACTCGGAATAAATATGCATCTGTTGGCCTTATTCAATGACTGCAATAGCTTACAGTTTATAGGACAGCAGAATTAACCCGGTAGCAGCGACGGGCCAAATTTGTGGCTTTACCATGTACCAGCGACGGGCCAAATTTTTGCCATGATATAAACCCCAAAAATAGATGATGCATAAACTGATCACAAATGCGTTGATAAATATTATGAAATGGTTTGCGTGAGTGATGATTTTTTCTCATTTTTCTCACTTAGAGGGACCATTAAGAAACATGATCCCTGCAGCTACCGGGTTAACATGTAAGCAGGGGGAAAAATTGCATGTCATTTCAATTATAATGTTACGGTTTATGAATTATTTAAGGCAAAAGCAAAGTTGAATTAATGATCAAAGACACAAGTTATGTTTAATGATATATCCAAACCTAGAAAAGCCATCACCATGAAAGGGAAAGTTGAGGAAAAGGTTCTAGGAAAATCTTGGGTTGAGGAAAAGGTTCTAGGAAAATGTTAGGGTTCAGGAAAAGGTTCTAGGAAAATGTTAGGGTGAGGAAAAGGTTCTAGGAAAATCTTCAGTTGTTGAAAAAGATGAGGAAAAAATCTTACAAACTATCAATAAAAAAAATCACCCAATCAACAGGTATAACAGTTCTTACCTCATGCCCTTCTTCATGATCCACTTCGGGATGCCATAAACTCCACTTGGCACGACGGACTTAGCCTCTTCCATTATTGGTTCTATACGCGCGAGGCGGCAATAGAGAATGTGATAAAAGCAAACACAAACCCTCCCTAGGCTCCCTAAAACCTAATTTGAACTGAATGAAATGGCAAATAAAAGAAAACAGCAGGAGAGGGTGTTCAAGCGGGGGCTATTTTGTCCATGGAGGCTAGGAGGGAGAGAGTGGCAAGCCCTCGGATCAACATGTCGACAATCTGTAACAAGAAGGAGAGAGTTATGGCTCCTTCTGAACCCCCTCGCCCACCTTTACCTGTAACTGAAGAGAGCATTAACCTGGAATGGGATAATTATTAGCGGTTAACTTGCTTTCACACTCGTTACCCGCATCCTTACTTATCCTACAGTCACCCCCTCCACCCTTTCACATATATACTTCTTTAGGATACTTTACTCTCACACTCTTTGGTTACCCACACCCTTACATATACTGCAGTCACCCCCTCCACCCTTTCATACCTTGGCAATGCTCTGTTACAGGTAAGGTGTTGTGATAGACTAAGTAAATTACCCCTGTTTCAGCTCACCACCCTCGGCCTCCGTTATTATTGGCTTATGTATAGCTGTTAATGGCTGCGAGGTTATTAATATGATATGATATGAAGGGGAAGACCAGTGTAATGCCTGATTTTGTTATATGTGGTAATGGTATTAGTCTTTGCTAACAGTAATGTGGCTGATTTGTCTTTTTTGTCCCATTTCTAACCCATTTTTCAAGGTGTGGATAGTTGGTTTTGTTATTTTTTTTAAAACACTTTTTACTTCAATTTGTGATGTGACAACTTACTCTTGAAAAACCAAACATTTCTCACTAACTTGTCCCAGAAATGGAATTCACTAACTCCATCCCAGAAATGGAAATAAAACACCAAATAAGCCATTTAACTGTTAATATATACTAGTGCAACATTTAGAAGATCCAGTGAAAGTGTTATCAGGTCAACTATCGGCATTTCTGAATAGTACTATTTATATATAGCTTTTGGTCTTAAGGTTGAAAACGATAAAATGAGGGTGGCAGAGGATGGAGGTACACACACATGAGAATTTAGTAAAAAAAAGTTAATAGTAGTATTTAGGGCTGAGAAAAGGTAGACATCTCAAAAGGTTTTATATGCCAGAAAAAGAGATGAAGAGACACACCTTTAATTATAGACCCTCGGGTGTAAGAACAAAGTACACAATGTTAATAGATAAGATTAAAAAGAAAGGTACATCACCCAAGTTTATATATGTGAAAAACAGGAGTACACATGTTGCCATGCCTCCTGCTGGCTCTTAATAAGTCTTGGCAGGCATAAAGCACTCTGGATGTGTGCCAAATACGGCTTTAAACATCACATGACCCGTGGAAAGGACAAAGAATAAGCTAAATTGACCCTCCTGGCTAACCAACAAAGGCCTGGAAATGATAGAAGCAAAATAATAATAATAATAATAATGATATACCAAACTGGAACATGAACTAACAGGAGACAAGGCCACACATTAAACCAAGACCAGAAAGAGCAAAGAATGACCTAAACTAATCTTCCCAGATGACCAAAAATGACCCTGGAAATGATAAAATGCAAAAAATAAGAATGTACCATAACTTAAAGGAGCTTGAACATTAACTAACAAGACAAGACCAGTAAACTTTGGGGAGAAAAATGAAGAATGAGCTGAACTAACCCTCACAGATGACCAAAAAATGACCCTGGAAATAATGAAAACCAAAAGAAGGATAATATAAAAAAAATCTAAAGGGTTTGGAGCATGAACTAACAGGAGACAGGACCACACAGTAAACCCAGACCAGAAAAAGCAATCAATGAGCTAAACTAAACCTCCCAGATGACCAAAAATGACCCAGGAAATCATAAAAACCAAAAAATAGGAAAATGTAACAAAATCTAAAGGGCTTAGAGTATGAACTAACAGGAGACATGACCACACAGTAAACCCAGGCCAGAAAAAGCAATCAATGAGCTAAACGAACCTTCCCAGATGACCAAAAATGACTCAGGAAATCATAAAAAACAAAAAATAGGAAAATGTACCAAAATCTAAAGGGATTGGAGCATGAACTAACAGGAGACAGGACCACACAGTAAACCCAGACCAGAAAACACAAAAGTGAGCTAAACTAAACCTCCCAGATGACCAAAAAAAATGACCCTAGAAATCATTAACACCAAAAAATAGGAAAACGCACCAAAATCTAAAGGGACTGGAACATGAACTAGCAGGAGACAGGACCACACAGTAAACCCAAACCAAAAAAATGAAGAATGAACTAAACTAATCCTCCCAGATGACCAAAGATGACCCAGGAAATGATAAAATGCAAAAAAATAAGAATGTACCATAACATAGGGGAACTTGAACATTAACTAACAAGACCAGTAAACTTAGACCAGAAAAAATTAAGAATGAGCTAAACTGACCAAAAAATGACCCTGGAAACGAAGAAAACCAAAAAAATGGATAATATACAAAAATCGAAAGGGTCTGGAACATGAACTAGCAGGAGACATGACCTCACAGTAAAGCCAGACCAGAATTCTTTGAAAATTAACCCAAAACAAGTTAATCCAAACATGAGAAAACAACAAAAAATGAGGAAAAGAGCAACTCCTATTTTATCCTGAAGAAGAAAAGTGTTGCAGAAAAAATAAAAGATGACTGGCTACATTTTCTTCTTTCAAACTAAGTCACCATTATTATATCTCTCTCTACACTATAGTCTTCACCAACACACGCACACACACACACACACTTAAGAAAAAATGAAGAGGGAGAAACATGGAGAGGAAGATGGGGAAAAAATAATTAAAATCTTACACAATTTCTCTCTCTCTCTCTCTCTCTCTCTCTCTCTCTCTCTCTCACACACACACACACACACACACACACACACATTAGAAAGAAGGAAGAGGGATAACTGATAAATGAGAGATGGAGAAACATGAAAAGGAGGAAGAAAGGGGAAAATAATTAAAATCTTACACTATTTCTCACCAACACACAAAAAAAACATAAGAGGAATAACTAAGAAAACTGAATAAAAGAAGGAGATAGAAAGAAACACGAAGAGGAGAAGGAGTGATAAAGGAGGGAAGAACACACACACACACACACACACACACACACACACACACACCTAAAAAAATAATGAAGAAAAAAAGGAATAACCGAGAAAACTGATAAAGGAGGGGAGAACGCAAACACACACACGCAAGCACTCACTCACAAACACCACCACCTCCACTATTACGTCACCACCACCATCACCACTCCTCACCACCACGCACACACCCTCACCATCACAAGCACCAGGGAAGACTGAGACAGGGAGAGGAAAAAAAGAAAAAGGGGACTCACTCACCCATAACAACAGACCCCACAAGGTGCCCTCCCCCATAGCAACGAGGCACTATATCATAACCTATTTTCTACCTTCCTATTGCCCTATTACTTAATCACCTACACCCTAAATAAAGGAAAATGATTGGTAATGATGCTTGTTGAGGTTAAAGACCCACAAGGTGCCCTCCCCCATAGCAACGAGCTGTATATTTATCCCTCTTCCCACCTCCATATTACCCTTTGACACTATTATCTACACCCTAAATGAAGGTAAAGGGTTCATAATTATGGTTCTGGGGGTTAAATATACCCAAATGGCCGATAAATGAGAAATTCCCGTGAATAATAAAAGACTAGATGCCCTCCCCCATAGCAACGAGCCAAATATTTATCCCTCTGCCCACCTCCCTCCTCCCCTTTGACACAATTATCTACACCCTAAATGAAGGCAAAGGGTCGATAATGATGGTTCTGGAGGCTAGATATACCCAAATGACCGATAAAGAAGGAATTCCAGTGATTAAAGATAAAAGGTTCCCTCCCCCATAGCAACTAGACCCTATATTTATCTCTCTAGCTACGTCCCTATTGCCCTTTGACACCCTTATCTACACCCCAAATGATGGTAAAGGGTAGATAATGACGGCTGTGGAGGTTAATAATACTCACATGTACGAGAAAGGACGATTTCCCGTGATTAAAGAGAAGAGATTGGTGGAGGTGCGTCCGAATGGCTGCCCCGACCTCGACTGACCTTATCAACGGGTCAAGATGCAATCGACACCTCGTAATTTGACCTTTTCCCTGGTCGTTTTTATTATTTATGTGGTTTTATTTATATTTCATGATGTTAGGTATGATTTAATTAATACATGACCTCGACTGACCTCATCAATTAACGGGTCAAGATGCAATCAACACCTCGTAATTTGACCTTTTCCCTGGTCGTTTTTATTATTTATGTGGTTTTATTTATATTTCATGACGTTAGGTATGATTTAATTAATATATGACCTCGACTGACCTCATCAACGGGTCAAGATGCAATCAGCACCTCGTAATTTGACCCTGTTCCTGCTCGTCTTTGATATTTTTGTGGTTTTATTAATATTCAATGACGTTAGGTGTACTGTAATTGATGTTTTGGATCTTTATTTGCTTTAACATCATTTAATTATTTGACCTCGTTTTTCTCATGTTTTATTTCCTTCTAACGTATTTTTCATTAATGTTCACGGTGATTTACCTGTCCTAGTTATCTCTTTTAATCTCTAATTAATATTTCAGTTCAAAGTGACGCTGAGGACAGAATATATTACATCAGCAGACCAATTATAGCCATTTTCTCGCCTCACAGCTTCTCATATAACTCACAATACTTCCCATTTTAAGAATATATTTAATTACGAAGTCTTTTCCTACCATAACATCGCTCAGGTAGACACAGGCACCGGTACGCTAATTATACAACAATAAATATTTCAATTCAATGCTTATGGTCAACTCGATCAATTATAGCTATTTTCTCACCACACAGCTATACTCATATTCACAATACTTTCCCCTTTAAGAATATATATAATTATAAGTCTTTTCCCCACCCTAGCATTTCCCAGGTAAACACAGGTGACACAGGTATGCTAATTAAGCCTCAAATACTATAATGGCCATCTCGATTTTCTCGCCTCACAGCCACTCATAATTCACAGCACGTTCCCCATTGAGAATATATTTAATCATGAAGCTTTATTTCCTTCCTAGCATCGCCCAGGTAGACAGGTATGCTATAATTATGCTTCAAATATTAATGTTGCAACTCTATCAATTATATATAACCATTTTCTCACCTCACAGCTACTCGTAACTCACAGTGCTTTCCCTTTTAAGAATGTATTTGATTATAAGTCTTTTCTCCCACCCTAGCATCGCCCAGGTAGGCAGGAATGCTAAATATGCCGTAAATTATAATCAGAGGCAGGCATTCGGATGATTCTCTGTTGCCAGGTGATGGGGCCGAGTGATCCGAGATGCGCGACAACTCATTTTTATTACGGTAATCGGAACACCTTTATGAACGCAGAATTATACTTTTAACCCGCATAAATGATCATCAATTAACGATTTAAATAATTATTAGTGGTAAGTATAATTTTTGAGGGGGAGTGTGTCAGATTTGGGTCAGAAATTGGCAAATACAATATGCTGAATACGACAATCTAGCGATGGTGATGGTGCCTGTGCAAGCATATTAGTATTTGTAAGCATAATATAAGGCCAAAAAAAGGCATAAAGGGCCTCCAGAAAGGAATTACTGATTTAGAAAAGCTTAATATTCCGCCCAGAAAGCTTCTAGTGCATTTACAGCGGCAGAAAATGACCCCGCAAGACAGTGCTATACAACGCAGACCATTCCTCCCCCCCCATATACAAGCTGGTCATTTACAAGGTCAGGATTCTCATTATTTCCTCACAAATATTAAAGGAAATCCATTTATCTCGTTTATTTAGTTAGTAAGGTTAACTTGTTTACCAACAGAGGGCTGTGACGTCACGGGGAGAGCTCACGGCCGTCTGGACTTAAGGTTCTATTTTGCTGTTTTGTTATTTAATCCTTGACCTTTTGACCCCTCCAGCGTGTTATTTAGGTAGTTAAAGGCACTTAGTAACGTCATGCAGAATATCGCAGCCCAGGAACCACGAATTAAGTCACTATGGCCAAAAATAACACTTGCTTTTACGAGGGTTAGCGTAAGGAGGACATTTTTACCGTGTTTTCCTTCGTTATTTTCTCACTTAATTCCTGCCCTTGTGAGCTTCCCAGCATACCAGTTACGTAGTTTAAGACACGGAGTAACGCTCGCTAGAAGGTAGCCACCCAGAAGCCAGGAATTAAGTCACTATGGACAAAAATAACATTGGCTTCTACAGGGGTTAGAATATGGAGGACATTTTTACCGTGTCTTTCTTCGTTATTTTCTCACTTAATTATCGACCTTGTGACCTTTCCAGCATGCCATTAGGTAGTTAGAGGCACTAAGTAACGCCCTGCAGAAGGTAAAAGGCCAGGAACGAGAAATTAAGTCACTATGGACAAAAATAACAAGGGGTGGTGGGAGGCATTCAGTATGGAGGGCATTCTTACCGTGTTTTTCTTCGTTATTTTCTCACTTAATTATCGACCTTGTGACCTTTCCAGTGTGCCATTAGGTAGTTAAAGGCTCTAAGTAACGCCGTGCAGAAAGTGGCCGCCCAGAAACTACAAATTAAGTCACTATGGACATAAATAACAATGGCTTCTTCAGGGGTTAGAGTATGAAGGACATTTTTACTGTGTTTTCCTTTGTTATTTTCTCACCTAATTATCGACCTTGTGACCTTTCCAGCGTGCAATTAAGTCACTATGGACAAAAATAACAAGGGATGGAGGGAGGCATTCAGTATAGGGGGCATTCTTACCATGTTTTCCTGTGCTCTTTTCTCACTTAATTCTCAACTTTGTGACCTTTCCAGCATGCCATTAGGTAGTTAGAGGCACTAAGTAACACCCTGCAGAAGGTAGAAGCCAAGGAATCAGGAATTAAGTCACTATGGACAAAAATAACAAGGGATGGAGGGAGGCATTCAGTATGGAGGGCATTCTTACCCTGTTTTCCTGCACTCTTTTCTCTCTTAATTCAAAACTTTGTGACCTTTCCGGTGTGCCATTAAGTAGTTAAAGGCACTAAGTAATGCCCTGCAGAAGGTAGGAGCCAAGGAATCGGGAATTAAGTCACTATGGACAAAAATAACACAGGGTGGTGGGAGGCATTCAGTATGGAGGACATTCTTACCCTGTTTTCCTGCGCGCTTTTCTCTCTTAATTCAAAACTTTGTGACCTTTCTGGCATGCCATTAGGTAGTTAAAAGCACTAAACAATGCCCTGTAGAAGGTAGGAGCCAAGGAATCGGGAATTAAGTCACTAGGGTCAAAAATTACGCGGGATGGAGGGAGGCATTCAGTATGGATCTTAATTCAAAACTTTGTGAAAGAATCAGGAATTAAGTCACTAGGGTCAAAAATTACGCGGGATGGAGGGAGGCATTCAGTATGGAGGTCAGTCTTACCGTGTTTTCCTGCGCTCTTTTCCCTCTTTTTCTCAGCCTTTTGACCTCTTGAGCGTGTCAGATAGGTAGTTAAAGACCCTTAGTAACGCCCTGCAGGGGAAAACCACCCAGGAGGCAGGAATTAAGTCACTGGCCAAAAACATCACTGACTTCTGTATGGGTTAGAGTGTGGAAGTGTTTTCCTTCGCTCTTTTCTCACAATTCTTGACCTTGTGACCTTTCCAGCGTGTCATTTAGGTAGTTAAAGACACTTAGCAATGCCATGCAGGAGATGGCAGCCCAGGAACCAGGAATTAAATCACTATGTGGAAAAATATCACCGGCTTCTGTGAGGGTTAGAGTATGGAAGACATTTTTACCCTGTCTGTTTTGCTGTTTTTTTCACTTAATTCTTGACCTTTTGACCTTTCCAGTGTATCCGTTTGACCTTTTCAGTGTGTCCGCTAGGTAGTTAGAGGCACTCAGTAATGCCCTGCAGAAAGTAGAAGCCCAGGAACTATGCATTAAGTCACTATGGCCAAAAATACCATGGGTCAGTGGGAGGCATTCTTACCTTTCTTTCCAGCGTTATTTTCGCGTTTCCCAACCTCCTCGTGGCCCTCCCAGTGGTCTTCATCCCCCCAGTGCCCTCCAGCTGGCAGGTGGGGGGGGCAGGGGTGGCGGGGGCCCAACATGAGGCACCTAGGGGAGGGGGTGACAGATGTAAGGTGCAGTCTTGCCTGGGACTCACTCACACACTTGGGGAGAATTAATTAACCTGTTTTACCTGGTGGAGGAGGCGTGTTCCTCTCCGTGGGGAGCGTGTGCTGGGCTTGTGCTGAGTGGTGAGTGCTGGAGGGAGAGGTGGAAGTGGAAGGGGAGGTGGAATGTGCTGGAGTAGGAGGACGAGAGTGTGGAGTTGAAGGGGGAGGAGGAGGAGGAGGAGGAGGTGGAATGGGGTTGAATGACGAGGTGGAGGGGTACTGTATTGGTGATGGAGGTGGAATGGAGGAGGAGGAGGAGGAGGAGGAGAAAGGGGGGTGGAATGTACTGGAGGAGGAAGTGGAATATCCTGAAGGAGGTGGTGGAGTGGTGGTAGGTGGAGGAGGTGCAATGTGTCACTGAAGGAGTAGGCTGAGGCAGAGCTGAGGGTCTGCTAGCAATGGTCCAGTGCTTTTGCCAACCTGGCCTCCCTGTGTCCTTGGGCAGCCCTGCATACCAATGAGTGCCTCTGTGCCTCCTGCAAGTCACCCTGAGGCCAAGGGGGGAAGGTAGACACACACTAGCTATTTTTCATGCTGGGAAATGAGTGGCAATTATAACCTGGTATTTGGGAGGTATCATTTCATGGTGTGTTATTTTGTCAGTAAATGTATGCAGACACTTTTGTATGCATGACAGGTGTCTGTGAAGGTCAAGTGTCTGCTCCGTGTGGCCGGTGTTCTGTGCCTGTGTGTTCTGTGCTTGTGTCGGGTCATTGGGCCAGTATGAGGGTGGCTGTGTGGGCAGGACAGCCACAGACCTAAGCAGTAAGGGTAGTTGATTCAAAAGGCAAATAGTAAATCATTTAGTGCCATCAGTATTGTTCTCAGTTCATGTTTCAATACATGTGTGTGTGATCATGTGCAAGACTATAAGGGTGCAGTATTTTCAGCCATGATTGTGTTGCCTTAGCTGTCAGGTTGTTAGAAGTTAGAACTTTAGGCTGTAAACCATTTGGGCCCCACACCACAACTGGGACAAGGTCACTAACCTATTGCCATAGACTTACCGTGCAGGGATGTGCACCATATGCCGGTTTCTTTACTCAGTAAGTCAGTCATATAGTGAAAAGATCATTAATAATCTAAACTGCAAATTTTTTAGAAAATGGTCAGATTCATTAAAAATATATTATTGTTATTGAGAAAAAAAATAATATAACTTTAAATATTTATCAGTTTAGGAGAATCTTTTCAGTAACAAATAATTCTTTTGTAGGGTAAAGTTTAATAAAATTTCTGTGGGAAATTTACATCCCAGAAAAGTAGGTAACTGGAAATGTTTCATATGTATAGAACAGACTTTGAAAGTTTGTTGAAATATTGATATTCAGTACAGAGTAAGTTTTATTTCTGAATTTTTACTTTCCAGCTAACAAGAGTTTTTTGTATTTTTCCAGATCTGAGGCTTAGGTTATCCCCTCAATACGATGGTGTTGAGATAGTGCACGGCCCAGCCTGAGTGTGTGTCTAAGATGGTCAGGTGGTGAGGCGCCGCCCTCCAGGGCTGCCACCCCCCCTTGCCACACCCCGCCCCCCCGTGCATGGCCGGGGAGTCCCTGTAACTGCCACACCAGGCTCTGCCACCATGAGTGAGGGCGGCAGCAAGTGGTCCTGCGGGAGATGCACGTACCTCAACTTTGCCAATGCCATCCGCTGCACCATGTGCACGGTGCCCCGCCCCCCTCACCTTATAGTGGAGGCTGGGGCAGACATCTACCAGCTGGCCCCCCCCTCGCCCGCACCCCGGCCGCCGGAGGGGCCACCGCCGCCTCAGGATGGAGACAAGTGGGTGTGTCACATGTGCACTTACCGCAACTACCCGCGGGCCCTGCGCTGCACCCAGTGCCGCACGCCCCGGCTGTCCCTGGCTGACCAGATGGCTGACCTGACCCTGGCCAAGCCGGCCACCCCCTCGCCGGCCACCACCGCGCCCCCTACGGTGCCCGTCATCATCACCGCCGTGGCCACCACTGCACCCACTGCCTTAGCCCCGCCCACCCCCTCCATCACCACCATCACCGCCACCACCACCACCACCACCGCAGCTGCCGCCTCCACCACTGCCAACAACCGCACGTCTGCCTCCAGTCAGGGCAGAACCCCGGCAGCTCAGGGTGGGGGTGGGGCACCCCAGGGGGCAGGGGCAGAGCACCAGAGTCCCGGGGGAGGGACACCTCCGGGGGGTGCTGGGCGGTGTAGCCCCCAGGGGGCCGGACTTTCTCACCCCCAGCCCCGGCCCGGCCCGGAGCTCAATGTGCCCAGCTACAAGTGGCGGTGCCGCGCCTGCACCTACGAGAACTGGCCCCGGTCCGGGCGCTGCGTGATGTGCTCCACCCTCAAGGGCCACGGCTCAACACCCGACCAGCCCCAACCCGCCCGTCTGGCCACCCCGCCCCCACCCAGCGAGGGGACACGGACCCTTGTTGGTGGGGGCGTGACCCCCGGGGTGTCTGAGCCCACCGCTGGGGAGGTGCACATCATCTGTGAGTCCGGCGAGGACCAGCAGGCTGACAACAACGCCAAGAACAGGGACAACATCAATGAGATCAACAAGGCACGCAGCAGCGAGGGCAGCGGGGCGCCCCCGGAGGCCTCCATCATCGCCCCCAGGAACTCCAGTGACTCCAAGGAGACCGTACCCCAGGGGCCCGGGGCCAACACTGCCGGGGCGGGCGGGGGCAGCCTGCGGCCCGGCGGGGAGGGGGCCATGGCTCTCAACAACTACGAGACAGAGCGGCTGCTGAGGCAGCTGCGGCGGCGGCTGAGGGAGGCTGACTGGGCCTGGCTCAACGCTTGCAATGGTGTAGTGGAAGGAAACTATGAACCTGTGGAGGCCTACCTCTCAGCCGGTGGGTCCCGTGTGGCTGGCGGTGTGTGTGTGTGTGTGGCCGTGTGCTGTGCTGTTGTTTTTCACATTAAGGCTGGTGTATTTTGTGAGGGGAGGCTTTAGGAGTTTGTGTATTGAGTATGCTCTGATTTATAAGGGGACAAACTAAGGATGTGTGTACTGAGCGTTGTAGCTAAAGGGAGAATGAACTGTGCACGTGTGTGTTATGTCATGTGTAAAGGGTCGTTAATCTCCCCGCAGGTGGTGACCCCATGCGGCAGCTAACCAGTGCTGACGTGAAGCTGTTGTCCCGCTCCTCAGCTTTCGACGAGGGGCACACGCTCGTCCACCTGGCCATAAGGTAAGCACACACACACACACACACACACACACACACACACATACACACCTGAGTTACCCAAGTATTCCTATTAACCCCTTCACTATGGCCGGGCCAAAACAGCGCCCCGTGGAAAAGAGGAAAGAGGGAGAGAGAGTTTTCTTTTTTCTTATTTTGAGTTCTTTATTTTTAGTGCAAGTTTTATCGTTCTTAAATATTCTTCCTATTCATGTCAAGTTTTCCTGGTCATGATTATCAAGGTCATTTTTTGTTGGGTACTCATAATAGCAAGTTATGTGATTCTTTATTTTTAGTGCAAGTTTGACCATTCATAAATATTTCTTTCTCCTATTAGTGTCATGTTTTCCTGCTCGTAATTATCGAGGTCATGTTTTCTTGGGTACATCTTTTTTTCATCTCATAATAGCAAGTTATGTGATTCTCTATTTTTAGTGTAAGTTTGACCATTCATAAATATTTCTTCCCCCTATTCAAGTCATGTTTTCCTGCTCGTAATAACCAAGGTTGTGTCTTCTCGAGTACATCTATTTTCATTTCATAATAGCGTTACGTGATTCTTTATTTTTAGTGTAAGTTTGACCATTCATAAATATTTCTTTCTCCTATTAGTGTCATGTTTTCCTGGTCGTAATAACCAAGGTTGTGTCTTCTCGAGTACATCTTTTTTCATTTCATAATAGCGTTACGTGATTCTTTATTTTTAGTGTAAGTTTGACCATTCATAAATATTTCTTTCTCCTATTAGTGTCATGTTTTCCTGCTCGTAATTACCAAGGTCGTGTCTTCTTGCGTACATCTTTTTTTCATCTCACAATAGCGTTACGTGATTCTCTATTTTTAGTGTAAGTTTGACCATTCATAAATATTTCTTTCTCCTATTAGTGTCATGTTTTCCTGCTTGTAATAACCAAGGTCGTGTCTTCTTGGGTAGTTCATCTTTTTTCATCTGATAATAGCAAGTTACGTGAGTCTTTAATTTTTAGTGTAAGTTTGACCATTCATAAATATTCCTTCCTCCTATTAGTGTCATGTTTTCCTGCTTATAATTATTAAGGTCATGTTTTCTTGGGTACATCTTTTTTCATCTCATAATAGTAAGTTTCGATAAAAATGTTTACTCCTGTTATCTGATTAGTTGTTTGTATCAGCATCCATTACAGACGCTCCCAACTAATTGTTATCTCCGCGCTGATAAGATTAATTTTTTCCTTTCTCAACAGTCACGCGATATTGTCGTTAAAAATCTTATGTTTCTTTCTCTAATTCCACGCCAGGTTTTCCTTATCTCTGGAGTGCATTCACATTAAGTTTTTGTCATTGTTTTCTAGGACTAAGAAATATGACACGATTTTATTCCATACTAACTTTTTGATCAGAAGGTTATACTACTACTACTACTACTACTACTACTACTACTACCATCGCTACTACTATGTTATATTTCTCTTATTTTACGTCTGTTGTTCCTCGTCAAAAAATATAACACGATTTCGTTGCTTCCTTATTTTATGACCAGAGGGAACTACTACTACTACTACTACTTCTTTTACCAGAGCTACTACCACCAATTCTACTATACCTCTACTACTGCTAATACCACTAGTGCTAATAATAATAATAATAATAATAATAATAATGATAATAACAATAACGAAACTTCTCCAGGTTCGGCCGGGAGGATCTCCTAGCCACCATACTGTCGAGAATGGACGGGGGCGGCACTGGGGTCAAGCGAGTGCCGTCCTACGTGGCCCCAGACCTAGCCAATGACATCCGCCGGCACCTCTCGGCCTCCATCAGGCAACGCAAGG
Organism: Eriocheir sinensis; assembly: GCF_024679095.1. NCBI lineage: Eukaryota > Metazoa > Arthropoda > Malacostraca > Decapoda > Varunidae > Eriocheir > Eriocheir sinensis. The sequence goes on along the minus strand of NC_066515.1, from coordinate 18,686,054 downwards.
GCCCCATCCCATGCTATTTTGTCTCGGAGTTCGTCACATTCTCCCTCCCTGCCGGTGAGCTAGCAAGGGTGTGTGTGGGGTGTGGGTGGAGGAGGAGGAGGAGGAGGTGGTGGTAAGGAGAGGAGGATGGAAGAGGAAAGAGAAGTGGATGGAAGAGGAAGAGGAGGTAAAGAGATGAAAGAGAAGAGGATGGAAGAGGAAAGAGAAGTGGATGGAAGAGGAAGAGGAGAAGAAGAGAGGAAAGAGAAGTGGATGGAAGATGAAGAGGAGAAGAAGAGAGGAAAGAGAAGTGGATGGAAGATGAAGAGGAGATAGAGAGAGGAAGGAGAAGAGAATGGAAGAGGAAGAGAATGGAAGAGGAAGAACACACACACACACACACACACACACACACACACACACACACACACATTTTTAACCCAAAGAATGTTGTAAAATCTCTCTCTCACAAACACACACACATACACTAACACACCAACTCAAAGAATCTTGTAAGCTCTCTCTCACAAACACTCACATACTAACCCTCATTCCCCTCCCCCTTCCACGCTAACCCTCCTCCCCCCACAGAAATCGAGGACCTGCCAGTCAGTGTGCAGGAGCAGCTGTTTGAGGAGCTGCTGGACCGGGACGCACAGAAGCAGCTGGAGGAGGACGCACCCATCATCAACTGGTCCCTGGAAATCACCGACCGCCTTGGGGCCCGCCTCTACGCCCTCTGGAACCGCACTGCAGGTAAGGGGGTGTTGCGGGTGGGGTGGGGGGGGTATTGTTATGGCGCTGCACCTTTAGTGGTCATATGGCACTGGCAGGTATGGGGAGATTTTTAAAGATATATTTGTGGAGGATGGCACTTTGCTATTTGTTCATTCCTTCTGGTGTTCAGGTCATTTCTCAGTTTGATTTGATGTGTTTGTAAATTACCGTACTAAACAAATATGCAGTGGCTGAGTGGTCAAGCAAGATGGCACCACATTAAATGCTTGCCTGCACCATGAACGGCCTGGGGATGACCATGCGACCCCATCAAGAAAGTCTATGGATGCTACAGACTGAACGTAATATAAAACAAAACAAGAAACCTACGAGAGTTCTTTGTGTTCGGTGTTCATATGAGATGTGTAGAAAGTTGGAAAGCTTCGTTTAGTCGGCGCAACATCTGTGGTCATATGCCGGAGAGAGACAGAAGGGAAAGGAATGATACGAGAGGGGAACAGATCCCAGGAGACGAGACACAACCCTCGATTAACACCTGGTACCCATTCACTGCTGGGTGGACAGGGGTGTAGGGTATCGGAAAAGCCGCCCAAATTTTTCCACTCCGCCCGTGAGATGTGTAGATAAAAGGGGTGACCTTCCTTCTTTAGAACTGAGGTTGAACAGTTGCATGGAGGAACAGATGGTGGGCTGGCAGTGTTCATTGTCTTGGAGTTCCTAAAATACTTGGTTATATTTATACTTCTTCCTTTGTTCCTTGTATCTCTATATCTTGACTTGCCTTCCCGACACCCTGAGGAGTTGAAAGTCTCATGCCTCATTTAACCTGGTAGCAGCGGGGATCATGTTTCTTAATGGACCCTCTAAGCAAGAAAAATGAGAAAAAATTATCACTCACACAAACCATTTCATAATATATATCAAAGCATTTGTGATCAGTTTATGTATCATCTATTTTTGGGAGTTTATATCATGGCACAAATTTGGCCCGTCGCTGCTACACGGTAAAGCCACAAATTTGGCCCGTCGCTGCTACTGGGTTAAATGTTCTGAGGAATTTGACTATTACTACTACTACTACTACTACTACTACTACTACTACTACTACTACTACTACTACTACTACTACTACTACTACTACTACTTCTCACCTGATAATCTAGCCACTACTTATTGTTATGCCTATTTTCTGTAGCTTCTTAAAAATTGGGTGTTACAGCAAAATGATTTCCACATACTCTTTTATTATCCACCTTGACAGCCCTCATTCTACTCCCAGCCAGTCTCCTTCTCTTAGTGTTTCCTCTTGTCACCTACTAACACTATTTTCACTTCGCTTCAACATCTTTATTGGTGAAACATCTCATACAAAAAAAATAGTAATGCTGACAATTGGCTGGTTTTTAGGATCCTGTAACGTATTTTCATTTACTCAAGTCTCATACATGCCTTTCTATTTGTCTCTTGTGTATTTTGTTATCCTGTCTTGTTTATATTTTGTTATCCATCTTGTATTTTGTTATCCTGTCTTGTATTTTGTTATCCTGTCTCTAGAGTATTTTGTAATGCTGTTTCTTCTGTGTATTTTGTTATCCTCTCTCATGTATTTTGTTATCCTGTTTCTTCTGTGTATTTTGTTATCCTGTTTCTCCTGTGTATTTTGTTATCCTGTTTCTTCTGTGTATTTTGTTATCCTCTCATATATTTTGTTATCCTGTCTCTCTAGTGTACTTTGTCATCTATCCTAACACCTTTTTCCACACACAGGTGACTGCCTCCTCGACTCCATCCTGCAGTCCACCTGGGGCGTGTTTGACCGGGAAAATGTTCTCCGGAGAGCGTTGTCAGACAGTCTTTCAGAAGCATCTCATTTGTGAGTTAAAAGTTTGCATTGATTGTCATGATGGTTGAATTAGTTTAACTTGCCATAAGAGGGTCAAGTCAGTTAGTCTGCCAGTAGCACTTGATTGGTTTGTCATTTAGTTAGTTGGTTTGGTAGTTAGTTAGTTAGTTAGGTCCATATTCTCAAACGTTGCAGAGCTCACACACCCACATTTGATAAGGCTTTCATAGAGGTTGTATTAATATTTCCATGGGTAGTTTTATGAGCCTAGTGATAGTTTGATTAGACATCTTTACCATGAACATCAAAAAACACTCATTTGAATCAGATTAACCTCTTGTATGACCATGGAAAATCTTTGTTGTGAGACCCAAAAGCTTCTGAGAATACATTACTTACACTTTGACATTTGATAAGGCTTTCGTAGAGGCTGTATTAGTATTTCCATGGGTAGTTTTATGAGCCTAGTGATAGTTTAACATGACATTTTCCCATGAATATAAAAAAACACCCATGAGAACAAGAATCCTTTATGACCCTGGGAAGTCTTTGTTGTGAGAGCCAAAAGCTTCTGAGAATACATTACTTGCACCTTCACATTTGATAAGGCTTTCATAGAGGTTGTGTTAGTATTCCCATGGGTAGTTTTATGAGCCTAGTGATAATTTGATGTCTTTACCATGAACATAAAAAAATCACTCATGAGAACCAGACTCCTTTATGACCATAGGAAATCTTTGTTGTGAGAGCCAAAAGCTTCTGAGGATACAGTACTTAGACCTTCACATTTGATAAGGCTTTCATAGAGGTTGTGTTAGTATATCCATGGGTAGTTTTACGAGCCTAACTTTACCATGAACATAAAATAACACTCAAGAGAACCAGACTCCTTTATGATCATGGGGAATATTTGTTGTGAGAGTTGAAAGCATTTGAGAATATGAACCTTAGTCACCTCTCCACCTCCTCCCCAACAGGTTTTACCCACGCTGGAAGGAGTATGAGCGCTGGCAGGCACGGCTCCTTGACTATTATGTTCCCGAGGGTCAGGTTCTGGAGGAGTGGGCCGAGCTAATCTGCCTCGCCTCCCAGCCCGGTGCGGCCCTAGAGCAGCTGCATATCTTCGTCCTGGCGCACATCCTCCGTCGGCCCATCGTTGTGTATGGTGTGAAGTGCGTCAAGAGCTTCCGGGGAGAGGACTTGGGCTATGCGAGATTTGAAGGTGGGTGTGAGACGAGACTTTCCTTTACATTCAGCTCATTAAGTATACCAGTAACCTCATTTTCTCTCACTTAATCACTAATTTTCTCTATGTCTCTTACCAGTCTTTTTCTCTCTTTGTCTGTGTAACCAGCCACCTCATTTTCTCTCTTTTAGTCAGTATATTAGTCACTTAATTCTCTGTTAGTATACAAACCATCCCTCATTTTCTTTCTTTCATTCATTATATACGAGTCAGTTTCTCCTTTCAATACACCAGTCAGTGTCTCTGTCAGCATACCAGTAACTTCTCATTATCTCTTTCCATGTTCCTCTTTTCACAATGTAAGCTTTTACCTCTTCCCCTTGTGTTGGTTAGGTATATAAACTACTTAAAACACCTTTCTCTCAGGCATCCACCTATCTCTCCCTCTTGTGTGTCAGGCGTGTAGCTATAAACCCATACAAACCCTTTTCTTTTCCTTCTCATTCCTCCTCTTAAACCACTTCCTCCCCTCAGACATGTACCTACCTTTCCCCTTGTGTTAGTCAGGTGTGTAGCTATAGCCCATTTAATCCCTTTCCTTTCCCCCCTCTTTCCTCCTAAACCCCTTCCTCCCCTCAGACATGTACCTTAGACCATTCAAATGCTTTTCCTTTCCGTTCCCTCCTCTTAAACCCCTTCCTCCCCTCACACATGTTCCTTACACCATTCAAACGCTTTTCCTTTCCTTTCCCTTCTCTTTCCTCCTCTTAAACCCCTTCCTCCCCTCAGGTGTGTACCTACCTCTTCTCTGGGAGCCCACCTTCTGCTGCAAGTCCCCCATCGCTCTTGGCTACACTCGCGGCCACTTCTCCGCCCTTGTACCCATGGAGCCAGACACTCCCGACAACTTGGGTGCTGGTTAGTGACTCAATTGTTTTTTGTTACAGTAGAGTAGGCAGCTCAAAGGGGAAAAATAATGCATGTGGACTATATTGAATTGGGAGACATATCCATAGTTGAGAGCGATTATATCTTTATTTAGTAATTTGGATTCATTTATATTTGTTGCTGGAATATCATGAGAGTGTAAGGATGATATGTTTTTAGGTTTTGCCAAGAGTAACATCCTATCTTTTACATTCATCTGTGTTTGTTGTTTACTGCGAGGACCTTATGTTTAGTTTGTGGTGTCTTTCCTTGAAGCATCTTAATTTATATCCCTCCTCGACAAACCACTCCCCCTCCCTCCCATCCCATCATTATTTACATTCATCTATATATGTTTTCTACCATGAGAACTTGATGCTTAGTTTGTGATGTTTTTTTCTAAGATGCATCTCCTCAATTTATCTCTTATCCTTGACACCCTACCACCACAATCACTACCACCACCACCCTAACCCTTAATGTCCACAGGCGCTATTCTGGATGCAGGGGAGTCTCAAGTAGTGTTCCTGCCCCTCATGACACACGACGCCAAGCTCCTGCCCGTGCATTTCATCACCCAGGCTGAGGTGGGTCATCTGAGACTTGCTTTGACATGTTTCACTGTGACCAGAGCCATAGCAGAGGAGTGTGGCCACCTTGATCTGAGGTGCCGTGCTGTTACAAAAATAGCCACGCGAAATTCAAATTTATGTTGATATGGTAGTCTTTTTTTTGTTTGTTAGGATCTCAAACAAGAACCCAGAGTGCACACACACACACACACACACACACACACACACACACACACACACACACACACAAAAAAAAAAAAAAGATCAGTTTGAGTTTCATGCACCTCTTCTGGTAGCAACATGGCACCTGTGATGAAGTTGGCCAGACTCTTATTCTATGGCTCTGACTGACTACATGCCATAAAAAATCGTCTAAGGCACACATGTACAACACAGTCACAAATCGTACAGAATCAAATATTATTGTGACCTACAAAGTATTCAACATAAGATTTAGTTTGAGCTTCAGATAAAATTAAATTGTGATGAGAAACCAAGTTATGCTACTGTAAGGAAAATGAAGTAGTGCAGCCCGTAGGTTAAGGTTTATTTGTGTGAATTCAGATCAAGGAGTTGGTGAATCCATCCAATCAGAGTTATTCTAGAATCTAGACCCTGTGTAATGAAACTCTGTACAGGTCATGATGCAGAGCCACATCCCGTGTAGTGTTTGAACCGTCTCCCGTGTGTCGGTGCAGGTTGGGTGTGAGGAGTCGTTGCTGAGGCAGTGGCTGGAGGTGTGCGTCAGCGAGGGGGGCGTGCTGGTGGCTCAGCAGCGGCTCACCAAGAAGCCGCTGGCCGTCGCCCAGATGACTGAGGAGTGGCTCAACCACTACCGGAGGCTTGCGTAAGTCTGGCCACCCTCTGCTGTGGGGGCTGTGCTGCTGCTGCTGCTGCTGCTACTACTGAGTCCTGTACATATATCTCTGTTCTTGTGAAAACTGAATTATTTATTTTCTGTATTTCTCAATTTACTTATTTTTTCCTAAAAGTTTAATAACTTTGCTTCAATTATTTTCAATGTAGTATGCAACTTGCCGGGCTCTGGTGTGGGTAGAAGACTTGTCTGTAGCACCTGTGCATATAAATTACTTTATATATGTTAAGTAGATATTAATTTGTTTTTGGAAATTAATTAAACGTTCAGCTAACGTGTACTAAGTCACTTTTAATCGTCCTGTCTCTTTTTGGTTGGTTATTATTGTGTCGGCTGAGTGTCGTTGGTGAAGCATGTGGCCAGTGTCGTGCTGGCCTGCCCGCCCCACACGCCAGGGCCAGGGGGGAGCCGGCCGGCCTGACGTGTCCCTGGCTGTCATGGTAGATTGTCACTGTGCCACTTGTCACACACCACAGCAGGGGCAAGCAAGTGCAGGGACCCGTGAAGACGAAGAGTGCTGCCACACACACCTGAGTACACCACTGCATGCTATAAACAAAATATTAAAGTTGTAATTCCTTGACTGTCACTTCGCCATCACTTTTTTCACTTTAGCACACATACACTTTCTTTTTCAGTAACACCAATTGATAAAGTGTGCACGTTTTAACATTCCACCAAACCAAACGACTCTCGGCTGATACCATCTTGGCTCCTACTGGCAACTCCCTTTCCCTTTCCAGACAAATGGAGTGTGCGCCCTACCACCGGCCACTCCCCACTCAGGGCTACTCCAGCGATGGGGACTCGGAGGAGGAGTGATGCCGGGCCGGGGACGGTCACAACACAACGTAGGAGATGACACCCTTCATGGCACACTTGACACTTTCCCTCCCTCCATTGCTGCTGACCAGATCATTGTGAGGACATCTTCCAGTGAGGGTGGATGGATGCTGCCTGTCTGTCTGTCTGTCTGCTACTCCCACTGTTGCTGCTGCTGCTGCCTGCTGACTGAACCACCGACTGGGGGCACACACGCAGGTGTTCCCCAGTCCGAGGTGGTTCACGTGATCTTGATGCTTTAACCTAAATTCTTCCTATAGAGTGTTATAAAAAAGTCTAATGCTTTATATTATGTGAATTCTCAGTAGGATGTTACACAAAAGTTTGATGCTTTATCCTAAATTCTCAGTAGGACATAAAGAAGAGTAATTATTTCCCAGAGTTCTGTGTGGAGTTCTATCCTGAACGCTTTATGTTAGGTTTATAAGTTGTAGCCTCTACCTGAAAATGCGACGACTTAAAAATTATTCTGCCATAGGTGGCTAATATTCTTCTCTCAGGTTTGCCGTGAACTGAGTCAACTTACTTCCAGGTTTGCGTGTGGGATATAATTTTACGAGGATATTTCGGCAGTGATCGGTTACTCAAAATTATGATGTTTCTGGAATTAAGTTGCAGTAGAGGGCCAGAAGATACACCCTCTCTCCTCCAGCCTCAAGGGGGACAAGATTCAATGCAAGACAGACAATCAGACAATCCTAGGGTGTAAGGAAACAGTCTTGCATTTTGAGTATCACTGAAGGCTGCACTCACACGATAGAGGAGTCACAGATATATAACAGGCGACTCATTGTGTTCCAAGTGAAGAGAGTATTTATTCTATCCACGGGAGTGCCAAAACCCACTTGCTGTTAACATACTTTACTACTGAAAAATTTAGCATGGAGGCATTCATGCATGAGTTATACAAATGTTGTACTAAATAACTTCTTAACAAACCAGCAGAAGTAAGATTGTGCCCTAGCTGGTGAGAGGAGGGTGTGTGTGTGCGTGTGTGTATGTGTGTGCGTGTGGTAGTCTAGTGCAGGGCAGCCTTTTGGGGGGCAGGTGGTGGGGAGAGTCGCCCGGTCTCTCCCTGTCCTCCCTCCCTCTCTCTTTCACTCTTGGATTAATTGGCTGTTAAGTTGTTGTATCATAAAAGTATATTGTTTGCTAACGTGGATGCCGCCGTTTAATTGGTAAATGAATTATTGGGTGTAGAGTGAGCAGTGGGGGAGATCAGGCCGGGGAGGCAACCCACGGCCAGCCAGTCACCGGGGAGCGGCCCTCCCTGGCCTCTGCCACGTCTTCAGTTGTCAGCATTAAAAGTGGCATAATACACCCTCGTTCCCACCCAGCAACGGCAGCTTCACTGATGTGCTGGTCCACAAGCCAGGCTTGGGGCGGCACAGTCAGGTCTCCCGTCTTGGGTGTCACACTCCTCGTCACACTGTGACTGCTAAATTTAATGGTCAGGGAATCTCAGTATTCTGTAAAAGAGTGACACTTCTAATTCTCAACACAGTGGTGGCGTTGGTGCCACGCAGCATCCACACGCCAGGCAGGAATGTGCTGTTGCTGTGCTCCCGACGGCCGAGTGCCGATGAAGTTGACACCCTTGAGGAGACTTTACTGCACACAGAAACTGTGAGCTGCATTTTTCCATTCATGGTGCCACCAGGCAATGTGCACAGGCATTTGTTACATGCATGGACACACAGCTACAAAAGGATTTGACTCAGTACGTGGATTACATGAGCTGCAGGAAGGTTGGTCAATATTCCTGGTAATCTTCAATCCCTCGTGCTGACTGTGACGCGTCAGCCGGACGTTGGAATGATGACCTTTTCCGTAACAGTGGAGTGTAATCCTTTGTGTAATGATTTGGTTGTGAGTTATATTTATCAGTATTTCCTGGACTCTGTCTTGCATTGCTTGGTATGTTGATACAGAATACTGCATTTAACTTTCTTCTTTTGAGCACAAAGTAAAATTTTCCTTCCAATGCAACAGTTCTCCAGAGGAGGTGTTTTAGCCCCTGGTGCAGTAAGTCCTGAGTTGGTCTGTTCTCACAGCCTCGTGTCTTCTTCAAGTTGTGGCCACGTGCAGTCTCTCAGGAACAAGTTTTCTAATCAGAAATAAATTGTTCCTGAGGAGGTCTTGGCAGCTAACTTGAAGAGACACGCAGGCCAGACAACAAATATGACGAGTTACTGTATAGCCAGGCAGTTGCCAAAGAAAATTTAGTCTTTGCATTTTGGCTACCTAACCTGACTTAAGTTGCTCCCTCCGTCCATGTCACCACTCCACCGTGTTGTGTTAGTTTCTCCCGCCACTATCATGTCAGTTATCTCATAGCTTTACGGCCAGCCTGTTGGTTCTGTCGTGTAAATATGTACAGCTCAGAACACCAGTTTCTGATAATTTTGATGGATATTTTCAGTATTCCCCTCCAAACAAAACAAAACATAACAAAAAAATTAGAATGGAATTCTTAAAATACTGTATCACAGTTTCCCAGACAGTTATTATTTCTTTGAGATTTATCCATAGGTAATATATTTCTATACAGTTTTCTTTATCTGGATCACCAGCACTCAGCTACATGGTGCACCAAACCTTGTATCTGAATATGGAAAACATGTTAAGGTGTAGTTATAAAAGTCAAACACTGCTTTTTGCCTTCCGAAAGAACAGATTTCCCAAAGTAATTGGCAAGACCAATCTTAGTTTAGTTCCAGGTGATTGGAAAAGTAAGTTTCATGACGTCACTCTGTTTCTGTTGTGGGTTGAGAGCAGTGTTTGGAGGAGCAGGAGTCCCGGCGCTCAGGTTGTGTCTGTTAGGCAGCGCCACGCCTCACCATCGCTCTCAGCTTCTCCATGGTTACAGTACAAACCAAGAACACAGTGGGAGGAAATCTGAGGAACAAGAGCCTCGCAGGGCTTCCTGACGCTCGGCGTTACGATACAAACACAGACAACGAGCGTCCTGAAGGGCCCCGGCCGGTTCCTTGATTTCGCCCCGCATATTTAGCTGTCAGAACTGTAAAGTGGAATTTTTGTAGTTTTGTCAGAGTCCTGTAGAATTATGGTCATTCATGCATGATGTGATGTGCAGCGGCCGTGCTGGTTTTTTAAGGAGTAGTTTTAACCCCTGATAATGCATAATGGCTAGATGTTTGTAAACTTTCCTGCTTTGAACTTTCTCGAGAGAAAAGCTCAAATACCGGAGTTTAAATTTTCCAGCCACGTTTTTCATGGCAAGACTCGCCGCCAAAAGAATAGTGTGTCCCTTTGTCACCAAGTCTGCCTGGCTATATTAGAAATTAACTACATGTTCAACATATATGTTATATCACAGTTCTAGAAAGCTAACCCCACAATGTAGTGTATCTCCATTGGATTGTTTATCAGAAATTGTTATGTATATATATAATGAAAATATACAGAATGCTTAAAAGGAGTTGTGCAATTTATCTGACCTCTCAGTGAGTTCTACAATCCAGTGAATTTGAAGGGCAAAACTTACACCTAACTAGACCACTACATGTTACAACAGTCCCAGCACCTCCACAACACACCACTGGGCCACTGCACGGAGCACCAGGCATGAGGGATCCACCAAGGGATCCAAGGCAATCAAAGAAGGCAACATTACACCACCAGAATGTCACGTAGAAGTGACTTAGCAGGTTATATGAAACTACAGGGTCAAGGAGTTCTTTCCATCCAAGAAATCATTACACTGAATCAAGGAACAATGCTGGCCTATATAAAACTAATTAGGTAGTCTTACTGGTCTATATATACAAGAAATCACTTTAAACAACATATTGATACCGCAACACATTGAGTATTACATCATACACTGAGCACTTGAGTAATACAATATTCTTTTTTACTGAAATAACAAATAGGTAAGATAGTGCTATATAATAATTACAGTAACAATCCACAATAAATAGCTCTGTTGAGTGTGTGAGTGTGTGCCTCACCTCAGTGCTGCGACCACTTGATGCTCTTCAGATCAATGCCATCCTGCACCATCTCCCACAGAGGACTGGAAGGGGAGAGAGAAAGAGGGATGGAACATTAGATTCTGTGTTAAAGACTATCACTGGATGATGACTGGAAGAGTAAACAAAGAAGACAAGACAAGAAAACAAGGTAAGGAAAAAAGAAGGAAGGCAAGGAAGAAAAGGAAGCCAAGAAGGAAAGGAAGGAAGGAAATGAATAAGAGGAATGATGAGAGGAAATGAATAAAAGTAAGGAAAGGAAGGAGCGAGAAAGAGGGACATTAGATTCTGGATTAAAAGACTGTTACTGGATGATAATTGGAAGAGTGAATAAATAAGACTAAAAAAAAAAAAAAAAAGATAAAAGGTAATGAAGAAAAGGAGGGAAGGAAGGAAAGGAAAACAAGCAAGGAAGGAAACAAAGAAGAGGAGGGATGAGAGGAAACAAATAAAAGTAAGGAAAGGAAGGAAAGCAAGGAAAGGAAAGAAAAGAGGGACATTAGATTTTGGATTAAAAGACTATTATTGGAGATGACCGGAAGAGTGAACAATGGAAACAAGTGGACCGATCCTCACCTCATCTCCCTCAGCCTCTCCACATGCTGCACACACTTGTTGGCTGTGTACTCCACCTCCTCCTCTGTTGTGAACCGTCCCAGCCCAAAGCGGATGGAGGAGTGCGCCAGGTCCTCCTCCGCCCCGATGGCCCTCAGCACATATGAGGGCTCCAGCGAGGCACTGGTGCAGGCTGAGCCGGAGGACAGGGCCACATCTTTGAGGGCCATCAGTAAGCTCTCACCTGGGGAAGTAGCAACACCTTTTAACACCCAAACAAAAAACACAAATAGATAAATAAACGAATAAGTAAATAAATAAGCTGCAAAGGTACATTTCTCCCTACTGATAAAATGTAAAAGCTCAATTGGTCTTTGTCTATCCCACCTCTGATAGTCTAGATAACACCTTAAACAGAGAAAATGCAATAACAGGTCGGCATTTTTAGATACTTCACCACTCACATCGTCTATTTCCACAGGCCGAAAAGGAGATTAATCGGGCTTTTTAAGAGTGTTTTTTCGCATTCATGGTACAGAAGAAGAGTCAAACTACCACCAGGGTCATTAAACTACCCATGGAAGTGCCTGAAACGCCTATGAAAGCCTTGTCAAATACACATGCTTGGCCGCTGAAATGTTTAAGAATATGGTCCTATCCTTTCTCTCTCCCTGTCTTTCTCTACAATGACACCCACCCTCCACGTAGGCAAAGGACAGGTTGACGCAGCCCGGGTAGGAGTGCTCCGCGTCGCCGTTCCTGATAACGTGAGAGGTGCGTGAGGTGATGGAGTCCACGAGCTTCTTGGACAGCATGGACACCCACTCGTGGTCGTATGCCATCTCCTGCTGGGCAATACTGCACGCTGCCCCGAGACCCACAACGAGAGGTGTGGGGACGGTGCCTGACCTGAGGGTGGAAAAGTGTTGGATGCATTTTTTTCTTTTCTGGAGGTTTGCTGATCAGAAGGAAAGTAAAGCAAGGAAGGAAGGAAAGGTAGGAAAGGAAGCAAGGAGGGAAGGGAAGCAAAGGAAGGAAAGCAAAGAATGGTAAGAAAGGATTAAAAAAGGAAGGAGGGAAGGAAAGGCAGGAACAAGGAAGGAGAGGAAGAAAAAAAAAGCGAGGAAGGAAGGAAAGGAAGGAAAGCAAGAAAAGATGGAAAGGAAGAAAAACAAGGAAGGCAGGAAGAAAATAAATGAAGGAAGGCAAGGAAGAAAATGAAAAAAAGAAGAAAGAAATGAAAGGAAGGAAGAAAAGGAGAAGCAAGATAAGAAAGAAACAAAGAAAAGGAAGGAAAGCATCAACATTCTAACTAACTTTTACAGGAGAAATGCATTAGAGATTTAGACATGGAGGTGGAAGGTTAGTTACTGAGATGGAAACTTTTGGGGCATCAGGAATCTTTATATTTTTACGCTTTATGAAGGAACAGAACACCGGAAACTTAGACCAAGAGGCAGGGGATGATGGTTAAGCGGTTACTGAGTTTATAAATGTTCCAGCATTAGCAAAAATCTTTACACTTTTATGGAAGGAAGAGAGCACCATGGAACTTGGAAATCGCTTACTGTTGGCTTTCTTGTCAGAGGGAAATAAAAGCAAGAAAAAAAAGGAAAGGAAGAAATAGAGGGAAGGAAGGAAAGGAAGAAATGGAGGAAAGGAAGGAACACAAGAGAGGAAGAAAGGAAAGGAAGAAATGGAAGAAAGGAAGGAACACAAGAGGAAGGAAAGGAAGAAGAGAAAAGATGAGACGAAATGAACGAAAGGAAGAAGAGGAAGAAAAGGAAGGAAAGCAACAAAGAAAGGAAGGAAAGGAGAAGAGGAAGGATGAGACGAAAACAACGAAAGCAAGAAGAGGAAGAAAAGGAAGGAAAGCAACAAAGAAGAAAAGGAGGGAAAGGAGAAAAAAGAAAAGGAAGGAAGGAATGGACAGAAAGTAAGAAAAGGAAGCAAGGAAGGAAGAAAAGCACAGAAGGCAGGAAGTGAAGAAAAGGAAGGAAATCAAAGGCAGGAAAAAGACAATACAAAATCCATCCCTCCTCACCTCATGCCTCGCTCCTGCCCACCACCACTCATGAGGGCCTCCAAGCGTACCCTGGGCCGACGACGGACATACAGACACCCGACACCCTTGGGGCCGTAGATCTTGTGGCCGCTGCGGAGGTGAAAGAAGAGACGGACAGTGAATGAGATTATATGAGATGGACAGTGAATGAGATTATATGAGACAGACAGTGAATGAGATTATATGAGATGGACAGGGAATGAGATTATATGAGACAGACAGTGAATGAGATTATATGAGACAGACAGTGAATGAGATTATATGAGACGGACAGTGAATGAGATTATATTGATGAAGGGGATTTATGTAAGGTAATGGAAGCAGCTTAAAGGAAAAAACATAAACAAATAGATAGAATGGAAAACAAAGAGTTGGATAGTCACTTAGCTCCCCATAAAAAACACAAAAAAGTAAATAAATAAATAATAATAAATGCAGTAACAACAAAGAACAGCTGGATGGTCACACAACTTCCCATGAAAATAAATAAATAAATAAAAATAAAGAAAGAGTACAAATAAATTAATTAGAAACAAAGAAAAGCTAAATAGTCACTAAACTTCCCATAAAAAAAAATAAAAATAAAACAAAAATGAAGATAAAATAATATAAAATAATGGCTGAATATTTACACAACTTCCCGGCAACCCCTTCACCTCTCACCTGATGGACATGAGGTCAATGTTCAGGTCGTCTACATTCACCGGCACCTTCCCGACGGCCTGCGCTGCGTCAGTGTGGAAGAAAACCTTGCGTGCACGGCAGAGAGCTCCGATTTCTCTGAGAGTGGGAAGAGAAACACACTATTTGTATATAAATTTGCATACATAAAAGAGGAATGCACTGTAGTTTTATATAGATTTAAATAGATATTCAGGCTATGATGTGTATGCCAGTCTGATATGGGGAAAGGGTATGTTCTGGGGTACAGGGAAAAGGAACACACAGTAAGCTAGTCTCATGTGAAGAAAGAAAAATTTTTTTCTTCCTTTCTTCTTTCCTTCTATCATGTCCTTTCTTCATATGTTTTGGCACAGATAAAAAAAAAAGGAATAAAAATGAAGGAAGGATAGAAAGGAAGAAAAGAAAGCAATGAAGGAAAGGAAGAAAAGGAATGAAGGAAAGGAGGAAAATGTTGCAAGGAAGAAATGCAAGGAAGGAAAGGAAAGAAGGAAGAAAATGAAGCAAGAAGGGAAGGAAAGAGAGAAAAACAAGGAGGGAAGAAAAGAAAGGAAGGAAGGAAAGAAAATGAAGCAAGGAAGGAGAAAGAAAAGCAAGCAAGAAAGGAAAGAAAGAAAGAAAGAAAAGCAAGCAAGGAAGGAAGGAAAGGAAGAAAATCTGGAAAAAAAAAAAAAAGACATACTTGACTGGCTGGACAACCCCGATCTCATTGTTGACCATCATGACTGAGACGAGGGCGGTGTCGGGACGCAACGCCTTATCCAGGTCCTCCAGCGAGATGAGGCCCGACGTCTGCACCGGCAAGTAGGTCACCTCCCAGCCCTCATTCTCCAGTGCACGGCAGGAGTCCAGGACACACTTATGCTCCTGGGGGGAAGAGAGCAAGAGTTAGGGAAGAGAGGAAGGAGGGAAAGAGGAGATAAATAAATGAATGACAGGAAAAAGAAAGAAACGGAGTAACAGATGGAAGAGAGAGGGTGTTAAGGAAAACAGGATGGAGGGAAAGAGAAGGTATGTAAATAGTGGAGGGAGAGAGGGAGGGAGTTAAGGAAGCCAGGAAGACAGGAAAGGAGAAAAAAATGAATGAATAGAATTAAAGAAGAGAGAGAAAGTAAGGGAAGTCAGAAACGAAGGAAAGAAGAGGAAGATAAATGAATGTAAGTCTTGGAGGAAGAGAGTGGATAAAGGAAGGACATGGAGGGAAAAAGAAATTAAGGGAAGAGAGGAAAGAAGCAAGAAGAAGAGAAGTAATTGGGGAAGACAGGAAAAAAGAAAGAAATGATTGAACAGAAGGACTGGGGGAAGAAAGTGAGTGAGGGGAAGACAAGAAAGAGAGAAGAAAGAAATATATGATTGGAAGGATTGGAGGGAGAAAGTAAAGGAAGACAGAATAGAAGGTAGGAAGAAAGATATGAATGAATGGAAGGATTGGAGAGAGTAAGGGGAAGACAAGAAGATGGGAAATAAGAAATAAATGAACAAAAAGAGAGGGAGAAAGAGAATAAGGAAAGAAAGTACGAAAGAATGAGAGCATTTCAGGTATACTTTTGAAATAACACACAATAGCTCTCAAGGAAATATTCTAAGTCAAAATGATTTCTACATAAAAACAACAATACATAAGACTGCCAAGGAAGTAGTCAAAGAATTAATCTATCCATCCACCCAAAACTGACCTCTCTTTTGGTTACTTTACTATTTTTATATAAGTAGAATTAGCAGGCTTTTCTGTTTTTATTATTTTTGCCCTTAAGCTGCTTCCTTTACTGAAAAAAAAAAAAAAAAAAAAAAAAAAAAGTTCTCTGTATCAACAAGAAGAAATCAGTGTGTCGAGTCTTCCTGAGTGCTCACCGTCTGTGTGGTGATGACGTGTTTCTTCTTAGACTTGTAGAACCTTGCCACGCCCTTCACGCTGATGTTGTTGCTCTCAGTCGCGCCGGAGGTGAAGATGATCTCCTTCTTGTCTGCCCCGATGAGGTCTGCAACTTGCTACCGAGGGAGGAGGGGAGTCAGGGAGTGAGGAGGGTTAGTCTTAAATAATAATGAAAATATAGGAAAAAACAAAGTGGGATCTTGAATTTTCTAAGTGATTTCTAACCTGAAATTACAGGACTGTTGATTTTTTTTAGTAATTTCTAACCTAAAATCACAACAGGATCTTGAATTTTCTTTTTATTAACATCAAACTTTAAATTACAGCAGGATTTTGAGTTTCTTTTTATTAACTTCTAACCTAAAATAACAGTGGAATCTTGAGTTTCTTTTTATTAACTTTTAACCTAAGATAACAGCAGGATTTTGGATTTTCTTAAAGCAATTCCTCACCTAAAATAACAACAGGATCTTGAATTTTCTTTTCAGTAAATTGGAACCTAAAATTACAACAGGATCTCAATATTTTCCAGCAATTCCTAACCTGCCTGGCAACCTCCATGGCACGCTCACTCTCCCAGCCGTAGGTGTGTGTGCGTGAGTGTGGGTTCCCGTACTGGTGGGTGAGGTAGGGAAGCATGGCGTCCAGAACTCTCGGGTCAAGCATCGTGGTAGCCTGGGCATCAAGGTAGAGAGGCAATCGCTCAGGGGAGTCCTGGGCTGCCGTGGCCACTCCTGATGCATGGAGGTGGTTGCTGGTGCCTGGGGGGGAGGGGGAGACTGAGGTAAGAAAGTATCGATGAAAGTGGAAAATGTCTCTGAGAATAAGGATTAAGATGCAAACTGGTTCTTCTTTAATCTATCTTTTTTGAGAAATGGATCGAAGTCAAGGGCCACAAAATAAGTAATAAAAATTAGGGATGTACCGATGTATCGGTATCGGTGGTATTGGCATATTTTAAGAGTATCGGTATCGGCTGATTTTCTGCCGTACTATCGATACTTGAAGGAGTTTTGTACGTCGCATGTCACTCGTTGCAAATAATTTTCTTCAATAGAAATTGGATTTTTTAAATTGTTGAAAAAGTATTAGAAAAGTGTAATTATCTAGTATCATGATAGGCCTACTAATGGTTTGGAATTTCCCGCGATTTAATTCTCCTCACTTTAAACGATAAGATTCGTATTACTTTGAATGCAAGTATGTAATACTTAGTATACAATATAGCCTTTGGTACCGCGGACGCGTACAATACAGGTTTAGTAGCTTCAGCGCGGGATTGGCGGAGCCCCTCCACTCGCCTCATTTGCCTGCCTCAGTCAATCAGACAGTCGCCCCGCAACGGGGGACGCTGCCAGGGTCTGGGGATTTCTTGACAGTCTAAATGTATGGCAATTAAGTTAAAGCTAACCTAGCTGAGTCAACTAGAACTCACGAGGCGCCTCCTCCCTCGCTTTCTTCCCTTCTACTCGTATGGTGGAACAGCGAGTAGTGGGTCTTTTTTTTTTTTTCTTCTTAACATTCGATACTGCCCTTTAGCTGCTGGAATTGTGGTATAAAAAAAAAATCAGTGCACAGGTATCGGTATCGATATCGGTCAAAATTTTGGTATCGGTACATCCCTAATAAAAGTAATAACTTCTTGAACTTTGTTGTTTTGTGTTATTTCTGGAACAGAGAGACAGGCAATGATGAAAACATTATCACACTCCTTAAAGGTGTGATGAAAGAACTGACAGCCTATCTGAACAGAACCACCCTGCTGACAGGTGGCCAATGCTAATGTTTACCCACACCCAGGTAGAAAAAAAAAAAAAAAAAAAAAAAAAAAAAAAAAAAAAAAAAATTACGTATAAAGACAATAATCAGTATGGATGCTTGAAGATTATTGAGGAAAGGGAAGCCTACTAATTTTGAAACACTGATTGTTAATATCTGGGCCAAATATGTTTTTTTTTATTATGTGAGAAAGTATTTTTTTCTTGAAATCACTCAATGATTGACTTTTCAATGGCCGAGGTGCACCCACCGCCCCACCTCGTGTTATGTATTTCTGCTGCCCAACACTGCATGACCTGACCTAACTGGGGGGGCTTTCCCCCCTTAACAATTTTTTTTGCCCCCTTTAATGGGGTTCCCCCCCCTTGACCCCCGTTTCTATTTTCTGAAAGTCATTTCTTACTGCACTTCATTCAGGGACCAAAATAATCCAGAATGTAAGTATTAACCTCGCAAGAGGTGGCTGCCCTTTCTTCAACAATAGCCCATGGCTTTCCCATACAACTTTCCATAATGTAAAAAGGTCCTCATCTGGATTAATAATGCGCAGGGCACCTTTTAGGTGCATAACATGCATATTTGCGTTGGCTGTTGGGGGGACGGGGGAGCCGAGTGCGCAAGGGAGGGAAGTGAATCAAGTGTAATTGTTAGTGTTGGTGTGTTGTGGTGACAAATGTGTGTATTTGTTTTCTAAATGAGTCTATTGTACCACAGTCTAAATCTGATGAAGGAGGCTGTTCCAGTCACATATGAGTGCTTGTATGTGTCAGTGTTAGTGTGATATGTTTGGTATTTATGGATGTGTGTGTTATGAGTACGTTGACTGTTTGCGTTGCGTAAGTATGTGTGTGGATCAATGTCAATGTGGGTGTTTTTGATCTTGTACATAAGTGTAAGTCTGTGTGCTTGTCTGTGTATGTGAAGAGGTTCCATGTTTATCTGTTGTTTGATCTGAGTTGTGATTCCAGGTGTTCAAGTGTAATTGTTTGTAATGAACCTAGCCACCTTGGTGTTCATTTGTTCTAACCTATCAATGTTTCTGTGTGTGAAAGGATCCCACACCGTGGAGCAGTATTCCAGTGTTGGTCTCACAAGTGTGTCATACGCTATGTGTTTAATGTCAGGTATGCAGTTATGTAGATTCCTCCTCAGGAACCCCAGTGTTCTGTTGGCTGTGGCACTGATGTGGTCAATGTGAGTGTTGAATTTCAAGTTAGTTGAGAGGTGAACACCAAGATACTTGTGTTTGTGCACTGATTCAAGGTCTGAATTATGGAGGGTGTAGTGTGATGGATGGGGTTGTGAGCTCTGGTGAATCTTAATAATCTACATTTGTCTGGTCGGAAATGCATCTGCCAGATGTGCTCCCACTACTGGAGGGCATCCAAGTCTTTTTGCAGCAGTCTGCAGTCATCAGTAGTTTTTACTGCTCTAAACAGCAAACTATTGTCGGCAAATAGTCTAGCAGAAGAGTTAAGCGTTGAGAGTGGAAGATCATTAATGTACAGGAGGAATAGAAGGGGGCCTAGAACGGTGCCTTGTGGGACACCTGAAGAAACAGGGACAGTGTCAGATGAAGATCCATCAAGAAGAACACGATGAGTCCTGTTAGTAAGAAATGCAGTGATCAAGTGAAGAATAGGTCCTGAAATACCGTAGTATTTCAATTTTAATGTCAGTCTTTTGTGCGGGACTTGTCGAAGGCTTTGGCAAAATCTAAAACAATAGTGTCAACTTGTTTAATATCATGTTGGTCAAGTAGCCTCGTAATGTCATGAAATGTAGTAATGAGTTGCGATTCACATGAGCGTTTGGGTCGAAAGTTGTGTTATGAGTCAGTAAGGCTGTTGTTTGTGTCAAGGTGATTCATTATGTGTTTGTGTATTATGTGTTCAAAAATTTTACATGGAATCGATGTTAGTGAAATGGGGCGATAATTGGCTGAGTCAGTCCGGCCACCTGTCTTGAACAATGGATTAATGTTTGGCTAAAGCCAGTCAGAAGGTAATGAGGTGGATGATAGGGATTGGGTGAATATGGCCTGAAGGATGGGGGCACGGATTTAAGGATGGAGGCGGGAATGTTGTCGGGGCCAGTGGATTTAGTTGTGTCAAGTCCTTCCAGTAATTTCTGTATTCCGTTAGTCGTAATGTCAAGGGGGGCTATCGGGGGGAAGGGGCTGTGTGGCATGTTTGGTGTCAGGTTGTGTTCTTGTGTATGCACCGATTGGAACTGTGTGTGAGTATTTGTGCTTTGTGTTGTGGGTTGGTTACTAATGTGTTAGTGTTGTCTTTCAGTGATGCAATCATGTTAGTGTCGTGTTTACGCGTCTTAAAGATTTTTAGAAAGTTTCTTATGTTATTTCTTACGTTGACTGTGAGGTAAGTTGCAATGTGTTTGCATTCTGCTACTTTTATATTTTTGGCAAATGTCTTTAGTTTTTTTTGTAGGCAGTCCAATCATCTGTTGTGTTGTATGTCTGCGCGTCTGTAGAGTCTTCGAAATACCGTGGTGGTATGTGTCTGTTCATAAAGTTGTGTATGGCGTGTTTCAAGTTGTTCCAGTTGGTGGAGGGAAGTCTTGTGCGTGGGTCTGTCGCAAAAAAGTCAGTGCTGAAAGCAGTTAGGAAGGTCTTGTTTGATCATGTCTAAGTCAGCCCTCCCAGCCCTCATCACACCGTCATGAAGGTATCCAAGTAAATATCACGTCATCGTGACACTGATCAGGAGACAACGCATTAATAATGAAAAACGAAGAAACAAACTAACTTGCTAATATTTCCTTCAAAACTCTACTTAATACCATAAGAACGGCTCACAGCAGCACAAACGCCACAATCAAGACAACGCAACACTTAGTCAACTTGCGTAAGAGTGTGCGGCGAGGGGTGCAGGCGGCGGCGGGCACACACACCCTGCTGGCGATGGCCCTGCACGTCCCGGCACCACGCCCTAGGTGGCCCAGCATGGCGGCGTGTTGCTCCTCGGCTGCCCTGTGTCGCTGTGTGGCTGTGCGGGGGAGGAGCACGCGGGGACAGGAGGAAATGTGGAGGCTTGTCGGACTTCACGGCGCTTGATCTTGATCTTGATCTTGATGTCACAGGTGGCTCGGGATTTCTCCCCAGCCAGGCCTTTATATCGGCAGCTCCTGTGAAAAGAAAACAAAACATGCGGGAAGTCTATGTTCTCGGGGCAAGATATCATTCTCTACATCTTTCACGCCACATGCCCTCCAAGAACTCTTTCACTGCCTCAATCACTCGTCCACTCGTCTCTCCACTGAGCCCCAGCAGCAGCACCATCCACTCCCTTCCAGTCCTCCCGTTTACATCACGTCCCATCTCGCTCAAAAACACATGCATCATCTTCGTTCTCTCCCTGTCATACTTCTTGCATTCCAGCACTACATGCTGCACAGTCTCGTCCACACCCCTGTCACACATCTGGCATACTTTGCTGAGGACTCAGACCATCTATAGTTCCTTGCATTCACATCCAGACTCTGCTCTCTAGCAAGGAAAAGAAGATCACCTCCAGGCTTCGCTCATACCACACCTCACACTTTGGGGCCTCTTTCTCCCTATACCAGTCGAGAGTTTCCTTTCTTTCCATCTCATTCTTCCACTTGCTCAATCCCTCATCTTTAACTGCCATATCTATCACATTCTTCCACTTTCTTACATCCCACTCAAACCCCTCTCCATTTCTGTTTGTTATTCTCCATTCAAACACATTCTGTCTATCTTCAAAGGGTCGGTACACCCACCTACTTAGCATAACATTCTTGTCTATCATTCCTTACATTTATTCGCCCATTTGCCATCTCTTATACTCCACAAGTATACTTTCCTTGCTAATCTTGCATCCTCCATTTGTTCCAGTCTCACTTTATATCTCAAGGTTGCCTTTACTAGTCTTTCCCTAAACGTGCTCCATCCCATGTCCCCCCTAAGAGCCTCTACTGCTGCATACCTTGGTGCATTCAGTGCCATTCTTGCTACCCTATTCTGCCCCACTTCCAATTTTTCTATCTCACTGTCATTCCATGTCATCACATCCATTCCATACATAATGCTCGGGACAGCCACACTCTTCCAAACCTCACGGATGACATCATACTTGCTCGCTCTCATCCTCGCTGCACTCCCTAAACAGCCTACCCACTGGTTTGCCATACTTATCTTTACATTCTTGGCCCTGCCGCATCCATTTACCTCCATCCACACCCCTAGATCCTACTTGTATTCTTCCGTCTGTTCCAACTCATCCCCTTCCAGTCTCCAAGTTGTTTCTCTCTCATCCTCTGACCTATTCACTATCATTACTTTGCTCTTCTCACTACTGAACCTAACCCCAAAATCCCTTCCATAACCCCTACCACATCTAGGAGACTCTGTAGTTCTTCAGCAGACTCACTCATAACCACCACATCATCCGCATACAACAACACACATACTTTATCCTCTCCAATTCTCACTCCTGCATTCATTCTCCTCATTCTGACTGCTAATTCCTCTGTGAAAAGACTAAATAATGTTGGTGATAATATACAGCCTTGTCTCACTCCTCTTTCACTCTTCACCCAACCTGTCTCTAGATCACCTAGTCTATACTTTGCTCTTGTACCTACATACATACTTCTAATTATGTTAACAATCTTATCACTCAGCCCAACTTTTTCAAGCACTCTGCATAACACATCTCTATTCACCCTGTCATAAGCTTTCTCTATATCTAGGAAGCCTAAGTACAGTTTCCTCCCTCTCTTTTTCCTTTCAATCAGCTCATTTACAACAAACATATTATCTTCTGCTCGCCTGTCCACTCGGAATCCGTTCTGCTCCTCACCCAGCACCCTGGCACTCTCAATCCATTTACACAACCTTTCATTCAACACAGCACTAAAGATTTTTCCTATTGAGTTTACCAGAGAGATTGGCCTATAGTTCTTTAATTCCTGCTTACTCTTATGCCCGCCCTTGTGGATCAGAGTCACTCTACATTCATTCCATTTACTTGGCACTCTCTCTTCTTCCCATACCTGGTTGAATAACTCGTGTTGATCTTAACCTTAATCTTGATGTCACAGTGGGCTTGAGATTTCTCCCCAGCCAGCCTTTGTATCGGCAGCTCCTGTCACTCAGCAATCGCTGAAGTGAAGGATTCGCCGGGAAGCTATCCCACGGCTGCTGTGCAGTTGTTGGGCAGCTGTTATAACGGTCAAAATTATTATTTTCATGCCCGATCACTGCCCAACATATCGCAATGACTACTACACGTTACCTGGAGGATCACTGCGAGTCCTGTACGGGGCCTGAAACACTGCTGCCCGATCTTTGACAAGGTCGCCGACCACGCAGATGGTTGCCCGAAAAATAAGCGTAGCGCTTATTTTTCGTGCTCCTTGCCGACTCACCGTCCAACAGTCGTGGTGCACGGATTTCCCCAACGACGGCTAGAAGATGTGCTACGAATATGATCCCGAATGCTGCCGGCAGGGGTGGGCGCGGTGCTGAAAAATCAGTAGTGCGGTTCTGGAATTGGATCTGGACGAATAATGTGCAGGGCACCGTACAGGTGCATAACACGCAGCAGTGGGTACTTTTTCCGGAGTAGTGCGGTTGCGGTAGTGCGGTCCCATTTTTTTCATTCCCAGTGCGGTACTGCGGTAGCGGTAGTCAAAATAAATAAATAAATAAATAAATACTTCAGTGCCTATCCTGGCTATCCAAACAAAGGAAACATGCTTAAAATAGTAGGCCACAAGAAAAATCGGCCGGCACCACGGACGGGTCCGGGTTGAAATGGCCGGCACCGCGCGGGTTAAAGAAGACTTGCAGTGTAGTAGTTTAGTCCGTCTATTTAGTATTTAATTTTGAACAATAACTGAAAAGTCAGAATGACTGAATCACTGATTCTGATGACTGATACCGATTGACTGATTGATATATATATATATATATATATATATATATATATATATATATATATATATATATATATATATATATATATATATATATATATATATATATATATATATATATATATATATTATTGTAGCCTCCACTGCAGGATTAAAGGACTTTCCTAATGTTCTGCGTCTGTTTGTCTGTCTGTCTCTCTCTCTCTCTCTCTCTCTCTCTCTCTCTCTCTCTCTCTCTCTCTCTCTCTCTCTCATGTGTTATCCCATTTAAAATGTCAGCATATTCAGAGCCGAAGAAGAAAAAGAAGAAGAACAA
>NC_066515.1:18644400-18656900 GCF_024679095.1 Eriocheir sinensis | reverse complement strand
CTCCCTCACCTCCTCTCCCTTACACCTTCCTCCCTTCCCCTTACCTCCCTCACCCCTTCTCTCCCTCACCTCCTCTCCCTTACACCTTCCTCCCTTCCCCTTACCTCCCTCACCCCTTCTCTCCCTTACATCTTTCCCTCTTCCCTCTTCCCTCCCTCACCCCTTCTCTCCCTCACCTCTTCTCTCCCTTCACCTTCCTTCCTCTCCTTCTCTCCCTTCTCTCCCTCTTCTCTCTCTCTTTCTCTCTTTTTTCTTCCTTTCTCCTATTCCTGTTTTTATCCCTTTGTTCCTTCCTTTTCCTTTTCCTCTCATCCTTCTCTTTCCTTCGTATTTTCATTCTTCTTCCCTTCTCTTCTTTTTCCTTTTCCTTTTTCTTTCTCTTCTTACTCCATTTTTTCTTTACTTTCTCTTCTTTTTCACTTTCGTTTCAACTTGTTTTTTTTTCGGGGTCTTTAAATCTCTCTCTTTCTCTCTCTCTCTCTCTCTCTCTCTCTCTCTCTCTCTCTCTCTCTCTCTCTCTCTCTCTCTCTCTCTCTCTCTCTGTTCCGACTACAAAAAAAAGGAACATGACAACGAGGAGGAGGAGGAGGAGGAGGAGGAGGAGAATGAAGAGGTGATGAGGGGGGAGGAGGAGGAGGAGGAGGAGGAGGAGGAGGAGGAGGGGAGAAAATCAGGAGGGTGAGAGAGGAAGTGAGGTAGGGAGGAGGAGGAGGAGGAGGAGGAGGAGGAGGAGGAGGAGGAGTTATAAATCACACGAATTACTTAGATAGTGAAGAGAACGAGGCGAAGAGATGGTGAGGAGGAGGAGGAGGAAGAGGAGGAGGAGGAGGAGGAGTTAAGTAAGTCAAAAGTAGGTAGTAATAACCGTAGAGTTTATTGCGTTTTGAAATTCATGTGAAGAAGAAGAAGAAAACAAAGAAAACAGAATACAGGAGGAAAGAAAATAAAAAAAGAGGAGAAAAAAAGGAAGAAGAGAAAGTAAATGAGAAAAGACGCGAAGAGAGAGAGAGAGAGAGAGCAGGAAATGAGAGGGAGATAAAGAAACAAGCAGGATTTGAAAGAGGAGGAGGAAGAAGAGGAAGAGGAAGAAGAAGACCAGGAAGAGGAGGAGGAGGAGGAGGAGGAGGAGGGGAGTAAATGAGAACGAGATAAAGAAAAAAAGGGTGGATTTGGACAGTGTGGAGTAGAATAAGGAAGAGGATCAGGAGGAGGAGGAGGAGGAGGAGGAGGAGGAGGAGGAGGAGGAGGAGGAGGAGGGCGTAATAGCAGTCATCGGTGTGGCCAGATTACGCTAATGGCTATTCTTGTTCTCTTGTATTCATAGCGAACCTTTATCATGACTTACCGCCGCTTCCTTCCTTCCTTCCTTCCTTTCTTTCTTTCTTTCTTTCTTGCTTCCTTCCTTTCTTTCATTCCTTTCCTTTACTTTTTCTTCTGCCATAATTTTTCCTTTTTCTTTCCTTTCCTTTTCTTTCTTTCATTCCTATCCTTAATTTTTTTTCCGTCGTTTCTTCCTTTTTCCTCTCTTAATTTTCTTTTTTCTCTTTCCCTTCCTTCCTTCCTTTCTTTCTTTTTTCCTTTCATTCCTTTTCTTTACTTTTTCTTCTGCCATAATTTTTTCCTTTTTCTTTCCTTTCCTTTTCTTTCTTTCATTCCTTTCCTTTATTTTTTCTTCCGTCGTTTCTTCCTTTTCTTCTCTTCCTTTTCTTTCTTTCTCTCTTTTCTTTCCTACTTCATTCACTCACTTCTTCCTGCACGCTTTTACTTTTTTCTTGTTTCCTTCCTTCTTTCTTTCCTTTTCTATCTCGATTCTTCCTTTTCTTTCTTTCTCAACCTTCGTTTCCTCTTTCTTTCTCTCTTGTTTTATTTTTTCTTCCTTCCTTTCTTTATTCACTAATATCTGCTTTCCTTTCTTTCTTTCCCATTTTTTCATCATCTTTTATTCCATCCTCTCTTCTCTTCCGCCCTTCCTTCTCCTCTTCCCTCTTCTCCTTATCTCCCTCTTTTTTTTCTCTCCCTTACCTCACTCCATACCAATGATCTCCCTTCTCCTCCTTTCACATCTCTCCCTCCTCCTCCTCCTCCTTCCTCTCCCTCTTCCTCTTCCCTCCAACCCCTCCCTCTTCTCTCCCTTCTTTTCTCGTACTCATCCTCAGCCTCTCTATCTCCCTCCATTTTTTCCCTCCTTACCTAAACTTTTCCTCCCTCCCTCCCTTCCCCCTTTACCTCCCTTCCTCCCTCCCTTCCCTCCTCCCTTACCTACTTACCTTTTTTCCTTCCATAATATTTCATAACATATCGCTGCACACACACACACACACACACACACACACACACACACACACACACACACAAAGTAAAAAAACAAACAAACATGATCCCGCTTCGCAAGACAACGTTGTAATATAATTTTTCTTACGTGTTTTTTAACCAACAAACACACACACACACACACACACACACACACACACACACACACACACACACACACACACACACACACACACACACACACACACGTAGTCAAGTTCGCTTTTATTTTTTTTTGAGGGAAATAAACACAGACTTGAGATTATAGATAGATAGATAGATAGATAGAGATAGATAGATAGATAGATAGATAGAAAAAAACAAGGAAGATAAAAATAGACAGATAGATAGAACAAAGGAAAGGAGAAACGAAAAAAAGATAAAAAATGAAACAAAGAATAGACAGACATAAAGTTAGATAGATAGATAAACAGGAAGAGAGAAAAAGAATACTGCTGTGTGTACGTGTGTGTGTGTGTGTGTGTGTGTGTGTGTGTGTGTGTGTGTGTGTGTGTGTGTGTGAGCGATGCATTGAGACAGCGAGCGAAGAACAGCGGGAAGGGAGAGAGAAAGAGAGAGAGAGAGGAGGGAGAGAGAAGGGAGGGAAGGAGAGAAGGAAAGAAGGGTAGGAGAGGGAAGGAAAGAAGGACAGAAGAGGAGGAAGAGCGAGAGGGAAGGAAATGGAAGGAAGGAAGGGAGGAAGAGAAGGGAGAAAGAGAAACAGAGAAGGAGAGTAGGAGGAAAGGAAGTAGGGAGGGAAGGAGAGAAAGAAGGAAGGAAAGGAGAGCAGAAGAGAGGGAGGGGAAGAGAGAAGAAAAGAGGGAAAGAAAGGGAGGGTAGGGAGGGAGGGAGGAAAGGAAAGCGGGAGAGAGAGCGTCAGGGCGAGGGAGGAAAGAAGGGAGAGAGAGAGAGAGAGGGGGAGAGAGGGAGGGGGAGGGAGGGCTGGAGGCGTCTGTAAGGAGCTTTGCCTAATGTCTGTATCATAGCCTCAGATTTATCCTTGTTCGCCGCTGATCTCACAAGTCTGCTGGATGTTTGCCTCTTCCTCCTCCTCCTCCTCCTCCTCCTCCTCCTTCTTTTATCTCTTCCTCTCCCTTCACTTCGTTTCGTCGTCCTCCTCCTCCTCTTCCTCCTCTTTCCTTTATATTTTCTACCTCTATCTTTCTTTTTCTTCACTCCTTTTCCTCCTCCTCCTCCTCCTCCTTCTCCTTCTTTTATCTCTTCCTATCCCTCCACTTCTCTTCGTCGTCCTCCTCCTCTTCCTCCTCTTTCCTTTATCTTTTCTATCTTTATGTTCCTTTTCCTTCACTCCTTTCCCTCCTCCTCCTCCTCCTCCTCCTCCTTCTCCTTCCTTTATCTCCTCTACCTGTCTCTTCCTCTTCCTCCACTCCTATTCATCCTCCTCTTCCTCCTCCTACCTACTTTCATCTTACACACACACACACACACACACACACACACACACACACTGATTAGTTAACGATGCTTTTTTGTTTTTGTTTTTCTCTCTGGCGGCGCGCGCTAAACCATATAGATAGGGCCAATGGTACAGATACATTCGTCTATATACCTGCCGATACCTCCATCTATAGCATAAACAAACACATCACTTTTACTTTTTCTACTTCCTTTCTTCCTTCTTTTTCTCTTTCGTCACACGCACAATCTTTTTCCTATTTCCCACTTCTATCTTTCCTTATTTTCCTTCTTCTTTCCCCTTTCATATACAAACACGCAATCTTTTTCCATTTTGCTACTTCCTTCCTTTTATTTTTCTCTTCCTTTCCTCTTTCACACTTTCTCTGCTCTTTTTCCTTCCTTCCTTCCTTCCTTCTTTTCCTTCCCTTATTCCTATTCACACACGCACATTATCATTCTTCCTTCTTTCTCTTTGTGCTCTTTTTCCTTTCTTCCTTACTCTCTTTCTTCCTATACACACACACACACACACACACACACACACACACACATTACCATTAAAACCAGCCACATTACTAAGAGCTACGGGAAGATATGAGGGAAATATGCGTTAAAATTATCCCCCTTTCTTTCTAATGTACCAATGAAAGGGATTTGTCGAACCGATGCTTGGAAATAATGAGACCCAGTTGAAATAAAGGAGTCCCCCCTTCCCTCCCTCTCGTCGCCCGTTTTCTCTTATCAATGAAAACGTATTGGGTATTGCCGGCTTGATGAATTGCACTCTCTCTCTCTCTCTCTCTCTCTCTCTCTCTCTCTCTCTCTCTCTCTCTCTCTCTCTCTCTCTCTCTCTCTCTCTCTCTGTGTGTGTGTGTGTGTGTGTGTGTGTGTGTGTGTGTGTGTTATACTAGAAAAAAAAAACTATTGTATTAATTTTTACTTTTCTTTCTTCCTTTATTTTCTTTCTTTTTTTCCTTTCCTTTCTCTTTTTCTTTCTTTTCTTTCTTCAATTCTTTCTTCCTTTCCTTCCTGTCTTTCATTTCTTTCTCTCTTCTTCCTTTATTCTTAAACTTCCTTCCTTCTTTTTTTTTCTCTTCTCTCTCCTTCCCTTCTTAACTTCCTAATTTCTCTTCACTTACAGATTCTTCCATTTATCTCTTTCTTCTTTTTAGTTATTTTTTTCCTCTGTACCTCCTCCTCCTCCTCCTCCTCCTCTTATGTCAGTGGCTGTTTGGAGTTTTTTAGTCGTTAAACTTTATCTCCTGTTTCCTTGTTCCTTCCTCCTCCTCCTCCTCCTCCTCCTCCTCCTCCTCCTCCTCCTACTCCTTCTCCTCCTCCTCCTCTTCCTCCTCCTCCTCCTCCGCGCGGGACACATAAAACAGATTACTCGTTTGACTAAGTTTCTCTGTTTCCATTTCATATCTGGTTAAGAACTTGTTGGCGACTTTTAATATATGCCGCGCGCTCAGTCCCTTATCAGCCACGGCAGAGAGAATTGGATCCCCCTCTCCCTCTCCCTCTCTCTCTCTCTTTACCTCCTTAGTTCCTCCTCCTCCTCCTCCTCCTCCTCCTCTTCTTCTTCTTCCAGCCCCGTATCCCCCATTTCCCCTTCTCTTCTCTTCTCTGTTCTTTTTCTGTTACTAGTTATACTTATGCCTTTCGTCCTTTAGCATTCTCTCTCTCTCTCTCTCTCTCTCTCTCTCTCTCTCTCTCTCTCTCTCTCTCTCTCTCTCTCTCTCTCTCTCTCTCTCTCTCTCTCTGTGTGGTCTGATTTTCTTTGTAATTCTATGTAATTCTCTCTCTCTCTCTCTCTCTCTCTCTCTCTCTCTCTCTCTCTCTCTATCTCTCTCTCTCTCTCTCTCTTTTCTCTCTCTCTTCTTCTCTTCTCTTTTTCCCTCCGTTCCATTCCTTCTACTTTTCTTTTTTCTACTTGTCCTCCTCTTCCTCTTCCTAATTCCTTCTTTCTTCCTATCTTCCTCCCCTCCTTTTCGCCCTTCTCCTTCTCCTTCTTTTACTCCTCCATCCCTTCTCACCCTCCTCCTCCTCCTCCTCCTCCTCTTCCTACCTCTCTTCCCTTTCCTGTCCTCCCCTCCTCCTCCTCCTCCTCCTCTTCTTTTTTTAATGGCCGAGGAAGGAGTTTGAGATTGGCAATTTTTGAGTCCAGGAATGCTAATTTTGTATGAGTGCAAGGCGAGGGTTTAATTGGGTGGGTCTTTTTTTCTTTCTTTTATTTTCCTTCTTTCTCTCCCTCCCCCTCCCTCCCTTTTTGGTCGGCTGTGATTTCTTTCTTTTTTATTTGTTTTCTTTTGGTTCTTATCACGAAGTTTTTTTTTTAATTTCTTCTCTCTCTCTCTCTCTCTCTCTCTCTCTCTCTCTCTCTCTCTCTCTCTCTCTCTCTCTCTCTCTCTGGTTGGCTGTTTTTCTTTTTCTTTCTTTTCCTTTCTCTTTTATTTTCTTTCAATTTCTATTCTTATCACGATGTTTTTTTCTCCTTTTCTTCTCTTTCATGTTCGTGTTCTTTTTCTTCTACTTCCTCCTCCTCCTCCTCCTCCTCCTCCTCCTCTACCTCCTCTTCCTCCTCCTCCTCCACTTCATAATGAACTTCGTGTCTCTGAGTTTCAAGAGCGAAGTGAACAGCGAATTGAAGCTTTCCATGTCAGGCCCACACTTCCGCTCTCTCTCTCTCTCTCTCTCTCTCTCTCTCTCTCTCTCTCTCTCTCTCTCTCTCTCTCTCTCTCTCTCTCTCTCTCTCTCTCTCTCTCTCTCTCTCTCACACACACACACAAACACACACACACACACACACACACACACACACACACGTACACACACATAAATAATTCCTCCGTCCGATAATTCTCATAACGGACCGATTTTCCCATTGAATCCGATAGCTAATGACACAAACTTCAGCCATTAGCGAGGAAGATGGCTGCCGAGAGGGGGGGGGGGGGGTGAGGGAGAGAGAAAAAAGAAAAAAAGAAAGAAAAAAATAATGAAAAATAATGAACGTATGAAAGAATGATGCAAAAAAAAGAAATAAAGAAATAAAAGATACAAATAAAGAAGGAGAAAGAGAGGAGGAGATAGAGAAAGAAAGAAAGAAAGAAAGAAAGGAAGAAAGAAATGATAGAATGGATTTATGAAAGAATGTTGCAAAAAATAAAAAAAGGAGAATAAAAATTAGAAAAAAAGTGAGGAAGAGAGAAAAATTATGAAGAAAGAACGAAAGAAAGACAGAAAGAAGGAAAGAAAACTAACAGACGAATGAAAGAAAAATAAAAAAAAGTAAAAAAGGAAGAAAACAGTAAAAATAAAATAGGTAATAAAGAGGAAACGAAAATCACGAGAGACGAAGAAAGCAAGGAAGAAAAATAATGACTGAATGAAAGAATAATGGAAAGAGAAAGTAAAAAGAAAACAGTAAAAACAAAAAGAAAAATGGTACAGATAGACAGAC
Source organism: Eriocheir sinensis (assembly GCF_024679095.1). Lineage (NCBI taxonomy): Eukaryota > Metazoa > Arthropoda > Malacostraca > Decapoda > Varunidae > Eriocheir > Eriocheir sinensis. Next base: position 18,649,711 of record NC_066515.1, on the reverse strand, counting down.
AAATAATAAACAGACAGACAGACAGAGAGACAGACAGAGGGGGAGAGTTGGGGAATCATAAACATATCACCAAACAAACAAACAAACCAAAAAAAAAAGAAAATCGTTGGGGCGTAGAAAAAGACAAAAAAAAGACAAAAAAAGAAAAACTAAGATAAAGAAGGATAATAAGGAAGGAACAATGAATGAAGGAGATGAAGAAAACAAAGAAAACAAAAAAAGGAAGAAGGGGAGACTAAAAAAAATGCTGGGATGGAGAAAAAATGCTCTTGACAAAATAAAGACAAAAAAAAAGTCAAAGATAAAGAAGGATAATAAGGAAGGAATAATGAATGAAGGAGATGAAGAAAACAAAGAAAACAAAAAAGGAAGAAGGGGAGACTAAAAAAAAATGTTGGGGTGGAGAAAAAAATGCTGTTGACAAAAAAAAAAGAGAAAAAAAGGTCAGAGATAAAGAAGGACAATAAAGAAGGAATAAAGAATGAAGGAGATAAAGAAAACAAAGAAAAAAAAGGTAGAAGGGGAGACTAAAGAAAAAAATGTTGGGTGGAGAAAAAAATGCTCTTGACAAAAAAAAAGACAAAAAAAGGTCAAAGATAAAGAAGGATAATAAGGAAGGAACAATGAATGAAGGAGATAAAGAAAACAAAGAAAACAAAAAAGGAAGAAGGGGAGACTAAAGAAAAAATGTTGGGTGGAGAAAAAATGCTCTTGACAAAAAAAAAAAAAAAAAAAAAAAAAAAAAGGAGGTGAGAAAGAAATCTAACGGGGAAGACAGACACCGAGGAGAAGAAGAGGAGGAGGAGGAAGAGAAGGAGGAGGAGGAGGAGGAGGAGAGTGGGTCCAGAGGGATGCATAAGAGAGAATGAAACGTTTCCCGGCGGCGTGATTCTCCTGATTATCCAAAGAACCACAATTGCTGTCATGGAGAGGCGCGGAGAGGAAAGGGAGGGACGGAGAGAAGGGAGGGAGGGAGGGAGGGAGAGGGAGGGAGGGAGGGAAAAAAGTAAGGCGTGAGTGTGTGAAAGAGAAAGAAAAGGAAGAAGAAACTATAAGCGAGGAAAGAAAAGGGAAGGGAAAGGAAGGGGAGGAAAGGGAGGGAGGGAGGTGGTAGGAAGAGGAAGCGGGAGAGGAGGACGGGAGGAGGAGGGAGAAGGGGCGAGAGGGAGAGGGAGACAAAGAGGAAGGATGGGAGGGAAAGAAAGAAAAGAAAAATTAAGCAATGAGAGAGAGAGAGAGAGAGAGAGAGAGAGAGAGAGAGAGAGAGAGAGAGTAAAGACAAAAATAAAGAGAGGGAGGGAACTATTCTTTCACACACGCCTTCACACCACCTTGCCACGCCCTCTCAACCCTCCCACGCCTCCCCAATCCTTTCCACACGCCCCCCCAGCCCCCCCACCCCTCAAAACCCCTTACATGCCTCCTAATCCCCTCCCCCGCCCTCCCAATCCTCCTCCGCCCTCTCAATCCCTCCCCACACGCCTTCCAATCCCTTTCCACACGCCCTCCATCATCTAAGGCCGCTGGAACATATTAACTTAAGCCCTTCACTAGAATCTACTTCCTCCCTCTTGTGGCTTTCTTTTTTTCCCCCTTTCTTTTTTCTTTTTTTCATATTTTTCTTTTTCATTTATTCCTTCCTTTTCTGCTTTCGTGTTTTCTGTTTTTTTTTTTTGCTTGGTTTCCTTTATTTTTTTGTTTTTTCTTTCCTCTTTTTCCTTTTTTTCCCTCTTCTGTTCTCGGCTTTTCTGTCCTGTTTGTTTTCCTTTTTTACTCTCCTTTTTCTTTTCTCTTTTCTTTCGTTCTTCTCTTTTCATTTGGTTCGTCTTTTTTCCTCTCTTTTCCTTTTCTTCCTTTTCTGTCATTTCTTGTCCTCTTACTTAGCTTTTTTCCCCTTCCTTCCCTCTCTACCCATTCCTGTCCTTTCAAATAACATCTCTTCCTTTCCTTTCCTTCCCCTTCCTTCTCTCTCACATCCTTCCCTTCCCTTTGCTTTCCCTTCCTTCCCTCTCTACCCATTCCTGTCCTTTCACATAACATCTCTTCCTTTCCTTTCCTTTCCCTTCCTTCTCTCTTCCTTCCTTTCCCTTCCTTTTACTTTCCCTTTCTTCCCTCTCTACCCATTCCTGTCCTTTCACATAACATCTCTTCCTTTCCTTTCCTTTCCCTTCCTTCTCTCTTCCTTCCTTTCCCTTCCTTTTACTTTCCTTTCCTTCCCAAACACTCCCACAACTTCCACCTCTTCCTTACCCCAAAACTACCCCTCTATGTCCCTTTCCTTCCCTTCTTTCTCTCTCACCTCCTTTCCCTTCCTTCCCAAACACTCCCACAACTTCCACCTCTTCCAAATCCCAAAACTACCCCTCTATATCCTTTTCCTTCCCTTCCTTCTCTCTCACCTCCTTTCCCTTCCTTTTACTTTCCCTTCCCAAACACTCCCACAACTTCCACCTCTTCCATACCCCAAAACTACCCCTCTATATCCCTTTCCTACCCCATACAAGCCCTATACAGCTACCCTACACCCCTTACCACCCCTTCCCCTCTTGCCCCAGCCCCCGTAGTCCCGCCCCAGCCCTGGAAGAGGTGAGGGCCCCGTCGAGAGCCCTCCAGCTGACACCCTAACCAGCTGATTCTCCGGTAAAAATCTTGTAAGCGGAATTCGGCCACTAAGTAAAAAGGGGCCGAGAGAGGAGTGGTCCCAGGCGTGTGGTTGGACGCCTCGCCAGCACCTAAGTTTGTTGAGAGAGAAGGAGGGATTGAGGAGGAGGAGGAGAGGAGATGGAAGGGAAGAGAGGCGGAAGAGGAGAGGGATATAGAAGAGATGAGAAAGAGGGAATGAGGGTGAGGAAAAGGAAAGGGATGGGAAATGGAAGAGATAAAGTAAGAAAAGAGGTGAGAGGACAGGAAGAGGAGAATAGATGAAGGAGGGGAGAGGAAGGGGAGGAAGAGAAGAGGAAAAGGGTAGAAGAGGCGAAGAAGAGGAAGAGATGAGATGAGGGAAGGGAGGTGGGGTAGGAGGAAAAGAGATGAAGGGAGGGAGAGGGAAGGGAGAGGGAAGAATGAGGGAAATAGAAAAGAAAGATGGAAGGAGAAGGAAGAGGGGAAGAGGGGAAGAAAGTGGAGAGTAAGAAAAGTAGAAGAAATGAGAAGTGGGAAAAATAGGAAGATGAGGGAAGGAAGATAAAAAGAAAATAAGAAGAAGACAAATAGAAAATGGAAGAAGGGAAAAGAGAAAACAAAGAGAAGAAAACAAAAAACAAAACGAAAACAAAAACAAAACAAAAGACAAATCAAAACAAAAAAGACGAAAACGAAAAAAAGAAAAAAACAAAAACATCAACAACAAAACCACCACCACCACCACCACTACCACAATGACCCCCCCCCTCCCCCACCCCCCCACCCCCCCCACAAACTAAGGGAAGGAAAAGTAAAGGAACCACAAAGGGAACGTGATTGTGTCTTGTTCCTGCCCAGACCAAGACCGAGACGAGGAAAATGAGGAAACAAGTAGACTCATTTGAGGAGGAGGAGGAGGAGGAGGAGGAGGAGGAAGAGGAGGAGGAGGAGGAGGAGGAGTTCATACCCACGTCCTCCTCTTGCCTCCTCTCCCTCCTTCCTTCCTCCCAATCCAAAAATGAGGGTAAATGAGAGGAAGAAAAGGAGGAGGAGGAGGAGGAGGAGGACAATTGTTAGTCTTCCCAGCTTCATTTCACAATTACACACCCCATGAGATTTGACCAAGGGGGGAGAAGGGGAGAAGAGGGAGAGGAGAGGAGGAGGGGAGAGAAGAGAGAAAGGGAAAAAGAAGTGGGGAGAGAAGGAGAGAGGGGAGAAGAGAGAGGGAAAAAGAAGAGGAAAGGAGATGGGAGAGGAGGAGGAGAGGAAAAGGGAGAAGAGAGGGGAAAAGAAGAGGGGAAAAGAAGAGGGGAGAGAGAGAGAGAGAGAGAGAGAGAGAGAGAGAGAGAGAGAGAGAGAGAGAGAGAGAGAGAGAGAGAGAGAAAGGTCAGTTGTATTATATGAAAACCTTGAGAATTACACACACACACACACACACACACACACACACACACACACACACACACACACACACACACACACACACGTAACATTTCAATTATCGCCACAGAATCAGAATCAGGCGGCGGGTGTGGCTAATCCGCCGCCCCGCCGACACACGACCAGCGGGACCCTCGATCGAAACCCCTTACAGTCCATCCACCCTTTATTCCCCTATTATCCTCCTTGTTTCTCTATTTCTCTTCTTTTTCTTCTCGTTCTTGTTCTAGTTCTTCTTCTTTTCTTCTTTTCTCCTTCCCTTCTTCCTTTCCTTTTCTTTCTATGTTCTTCGTTTTCCTTGATTTTGTTTCCATGAATTGTTTTCTTTCTCCTTTTCCTCTTCCTTTCTTCCTTCTTCCCCTTCCTTTCCTTCTTGTTCTAGTTCTTCTTCTTCTCTTCTTTTCTCCTTCCCTTCTTCCTTTCCTTTTCTTTCTCTGTTCTTCGTTTTCATTAATTTTGTTTCCAGTGTTCTCTTCTCTCTCCTTTTCCTCTTCCTTTCTTCCTTCTTCCTCTTCCTTTCTTCTTTCAGCCTCCCTCTTACCTTTGCTTCTCCTCGTCTTCATCTTTCTTTTTTTTCTATTTCCCTTTTCTTTTTCAACTCATTATCGAACGAACGTCCTTCTCTTCCTCTTTTTCCTCTTCCTCTATTTTTCTTCATCTTTCTCTCTTACAATCAGTAGAGAGAGATTGATTTACTTATTTTCCTCTTCCTCTTCCTCTTCACTCATCTGTACCTGTCTTCCTCCTCCTCCTCCTCCTCCTCCTCCTCCTCTATCTTCACAGCATCCGTATTCATCTCCTCTTCTTCATCTCCATCATCCATACACATTATCATTCATTGCCTTCGTCCTCTTCCTCTTCCTCCTCCTCCTCCTCCTCCTCCTCCTTCTCCCCCTCCAAAGCCCTGATAAGAGATAATTCCCACCCCCCTTTAACCCCCCCTCCCCCCTCTCCTGCCCCCCTCCCCCCCGAGATGAGATTTGATAAGACACGGAGCAAAAACAGAGGCGATTGAGGAGTCAGTTTGGGATGCTGCGAGATCTGTCCTCCCCCTCCTCCTCCCCCTCCCCCTCCCTCCTCCTCCTCCTCCTCCCTCGATAATCGTATTAGGCATGAATTATGGTCGCCTAATAGAAAGGAAAAGACCATGGGAAAGACCGTGACACCTCTCTCTCTCTCTCTCTCTCTCTCTCTCTCTCTCTCTCTCTCTCTCTCTCTCTCCCTTTGTCATTTGACGTGTGGTTGTCAC
>NC_066515.1:18621900-18641900 GCF_024679095.1 Eriocheir sinensis | reverse complement strand
GAGAGGGAGAGAGGGCATGATGGTATTGAAGAATGGAGGAAGGAGAAGTCGGAGGAAAGGAGGAAGGGAGAACGGAGGGAAGGAAAGGGAGAGAGAGTAGGTAAAAATGAAGGAAAGAGGAGGAAAGAGGGAATGAGAGAAATACATTGGAGGAAATTCAATGGATGAGGAAAGGAAGGAATACGAGAGGAAGGTAAGGAAAGAAGATAGGAGGAGAAGGAGGAGGAGGAGGAGGAGATGGAGGCTCAGAAAGGGAGAAAGAGAAGGGAAAAAAAAAGAAGAGGAGAGGAAGAAGAGGAAGAAACACACATAAAGGGAGAGAAAGAGAGAGGGACAAGAGATAGAATATAGAAGAGAGAGAGAGAGAGAGAGAGAGAGAGAGAGAGAGAGAGAGAGAGAGAGAGAGAGAGAGAGAGAGAGAGAGAGAGAGAGAGAGAGAGAGAGAGAATGTGACCTTCTTTCTCTCACTTCATGAATCGATTAATATCCTTTTTATGCCCCGAAAACCCCCCTCTCTCTCTCTCTCTCTCTTTATTTCATCCTCACGTTCCCTCTCTCTCTCTCTCTCTCTCTCTCTCACGTCTCCCCGCCCCCTCTCAACATTCCCTGCCCCTTTCTCTCTGTCTCTATCTCTCTCTTTCTTCCCACGCCTTCCATCCGATAGCCCCGCCCACTCTCTCTCTCTCTCTCTCTCTCTCTCTACCTGTATATTAGAAAGACCAATCCACACACCTGTCTACTCTCTCTCTCTCTCTCTCTCTCTCTCTCTCTCTCTCTCTCTCTCTCTCTTTTTTCTCTTCTCCTTCCTTTTTTTCTTTTTTTTTCCTTTTTTTCTTTTTTTCCCTTTTCCTCTCTTCTATCACTTATTTCCTCCTCCTCCTCCATCTCCTCTCCTTTTTCCTCTTCCTTTCTTCCCTCTTTCTGTGTTTTATCCTATTTCCTTCTTTTCTTATTTGTTTCTCCTCCGTTTCTTCCTCTTTTTCTGTTCTTCCATCTCCCTTTTCTTTATTTTTCTCTTCTTTCTCTTCATCAGTTGTTTTCCTCATTCTCCACCTTCTTGTTCTTCCTTTTCCTCCTTCTCTTTCCTCCATTTCCTCCCCTTCTTCCATTCTTTCACTTCTCTTTCTATCTTTCTTTCTCTCTCTTCTCTTTCCCACTCATTTTTCCTCCTCTATATCATTTCTTTCCTCCATATCCTTCCTTCCCTTTTCCTCTTCTTTCTCCTCTTCCTCCTCTTCCTTCTTCTCTCTCTCTCTCACCTCTTTTCCGTTTTATTATTTTCTTTCCCATTCTTTTTTTCCTCCTCTCTATCACATTTTTCCTCCTCTATCTCTTTTCCTCCCTTTTCTCTCCCTTCTCCTCCTCTTCCTCCTCTTCTTTCTTCTCTCTCTCATCTTTTTTCCGTTTAATTGTTTTCTTTCCCTTCCTTTTTTTCCCCTCTCTATCACATTTCTCTTTTCCTCCCTTTTCTCTCCCTTCTCCTCCTCCTCCTCCTCTTCCCACCCTATCATCCTTCCTTTCCTTCCTCCCATTTACACTTCATATATTCCTCTTTAAACTTCTGTCACAACTCACCCTCTCTCCCTTCCCTCCCTCCCTTCCCTTCCTTCCTCCCTCCCTTCCCCTCCCTTTCTCATGACACTATCTATGACAACATCCTCTAGGCAGGGAGGAAGGGGTGGGGAGGGAAGGGAAGGGGAGGAAAGGGAAGAGAAAGGGTGGGAAGGGAAGGGAAGGGAAGGGAAGGGAAGGGAAGGGGAGGGTGAAAATGGAAGAGATGGGAAGAGAAAGGGGGGGAAGGGAAGCGAAGGGAAGGGAAGGGTGAAAATAGAAGAGAAGGGAAGAGAGAGGGTGGGAAGGGAAGGGAAGGGAAGGGAAGTGAATGGGAAAGGAAGGGAAGGGATGAGAAGGGAAGGGAAGGAAAGGGAAAGGTAGGAAAGGAAAAAAAAAGGAAATGAAGGGATATTTAGAAAGAAGGAAGAAGAGAGGAAAATAAAGGAAAAGCAGGAAAGGAAAGGAAAAGAAAGAGAAGGGAAGGGAAGATGAGGGAAGGGGAAGTCAAGTGAAGAGAAGGGAAGGGAAAGGAAAAGAAAGAGAAGGGAAGGGAAGATGAGGGAAGGGGAAGTCAAGTGAAGAGAAGGGAAGGGAAAGGAAAAGAAAGAGAAGGGAAGGGAAGGGAGGGGGAGGGAGGGGAGGAACACAGGGCTCACTGGACCGGAGGCAAATCGTTCAACAAAAGCCCCGGAAATGTAATGGTTAGCGCCACAAAGGAAGGGGATTAAGGCGTGTTCCTTTTTCTGTTATTGTTATTCATTTACGGTTATCATCATCATCATCATCATCATCACTAATATCATTCCTCTTCTTCTTTTTATCCTTCTTTCCTGTCTTTCTATTCCTCTCTCATTCTTTTTTTCTATCCCCACGTTTTTCCTTTCCTTCCCTTCCTTTTCTCTCTCTTTAAGTGAAAAAGAAAAATCGCAAGGCAGAAAAATAATAATAAAGGAAAAATCGGAAGGTAGAAAAATAAAAAAAATAAAAAATCGGGAGGTAGAAAAGAAGGAATTAAAAAAAACAAAAAAAAACAAGGTTAGGACAGTCAATCAATCAATCAATGGGGGCGTACGCCGGTGTCCTGTTCCTAGCTGTCCCCTATTCCTGGCTATCCTCCCGCGAACTGCGAATGCTCAGAAACGAATGTAAAAAACAAAGACTCGTTGATAAACAAAGCTGTTCTCACGCATCCCTCGACAGCTTAGCTTTGCTTACTTCGCACCCCCCCCCCACACACACACACACACACACACCTCATGAACCTATGATGCCCTCTAGCCCCCCAAAATCTGCCAGAATTACAGGCCTGCATATACACATCGATAGTTTTTTTTTTTTAAATAGCAAGATGCTATTTCCCGAAAATTTACTCATGAATCACTGCATGAAGGCTCTTCATTGGCCCTTCCCTTCACTTATTACACAACAGAGCGTTGTATTGGATTCATGAATGTTTTTTCTATGAAAGAATAAAACAGGATGCCCTCCCGTGCTGGAAAACACTGGGGGGACAGTCATGTACACGCGACCAGTTGCGTACACGGATCCGTGTTCATTGCGATCCGCCTTTTATTTGAAAACAAGGGGGGACAATCAGGAACAGAGGGCAGCCAGGAACACGACACCGGGGGGCGCGTCGCCTCGCCCAAGCACCTTCGGGCGAGTCTCCACGTATGCCCTCTTCTCATCCTGAATACCTCCTGGTAAGATCTATCGACTTGCTTCAGACACGAACTCTGTGGGCGTCCCCTTGGCCTCCTCCACTCACGGGCAGGGTCGGTTTCTGGGCAGCGTACCACGTGCCCGTGTAGCCGGAGGTGGCGTTGACGGACTATGCAGGTAACAGCCCTTGAATCAGTCTCACGGAGTAGCCGCCGGTTTAACGCAAAGTCATTCCAGCGATATTCTATGATTCTGCGTAGACACTTATTACCGGAGAGAGAGAGAGAGAGAGAGAGAGAGAGAGAGAGAGAGAGAGAGAGAGAGAAAACTACTTAAATGTCATCTTTCAATTGTGTGATTAGCGACTGACTGACAGACTGTTTGATCACGTGACCGCTAATGAGAGAGAGAGAGAGAGAGAGAGAGAGAGAGAGAGAGAGAGAGAGAGAGAGAGAGAGAGAGAATAATTATAAGTGAGAGTTTGCGAGGAAAAAGAGAAGGAAAGCAGGAAAGAGAAAATGGAACAGATAACGTTACCAGAGAGAGAGAGAGAGAGAGAGAGAGAGAGAGAGAGAGAGAGAGAGAGAGAGAGAGAGAGAATAATCATAAGTGAGAGTTTGTGAGGTAAAAGAGAAGGAAAGCAGGAAAGAGAAAATGGGACAGATAACGTTACCAGAGAGAGAGAGAGAGAGAGAGAGAGAGAGAGAATAATCATAAGTGAGAGTTTGTGAGGAAAAAGAGAAACATGGAAACATGGAAACATGGAAACGGAAAGGAGGAAAGAGAAAATGGAACAGATAACGTTACCAGAGAGAGAGAGAGAGAGAGAGAGAGAGAGAGAGAGAGAGAGAGAGATGAAATGTGAGTTTGAATAAGCAAGGGAGGGAAGAGGGGCAGAGAATTGATGAATAAATCGATTAAACGAGAACAAAGATAGTGATAATGGACGAAGAGGAAGAGGAAGAGGAGGAAGAGGAGGAAGAGGAGAGAAGAGGAACACAAAGAAAGAAGCATTACGAACCCAGAGAGATAAATAAATATGATGAAAAGCGAGACTAATACACATGAATGAGAGAAAGAGACGGAGAGAGAGATAAGAGAAGGGAGAATGACGGATAGGAAGGGGGAGATGAAAGAGGAGGAGAGGGAGAGAAGGAGAGCGAGGGGGAGAGGAGAGAGAAAGAGGGAGATGAAGAGGAAGAGAAGGGAAATGATATGAAGAGGAGAGAGATGAAAGGAGAAGAAAGGATAGAGAAGGGTGAGGGAGAAAGAGGGAGAGAAGGGGAGGGAAGGGGAGAGGAGAGAGAAAGAGGGAGATGAAGAGTAAGAGAAGGGAAATGAAATGAAGAGGAGAGAGGAAAGGAGAAGAAAGGAAAGAGAGAGAGGGAGAAAGAGGGAGAGCAGGGGAGGGAAGGGGAGAGGAGAGAGAAAGAGGGAGATGAAGTGGAAGAGAAGGGAAATGAAATGAAGAGGAGAGGAAAATGAAGAGAGGAGAGAGATGAAAGGAGAAGAAAGGAAAGAGAAGAGAAAGGGAAAAATAATGATACAGAGAAAGAGAAAGAGATATCAAGGGTGAGGAAGAGTGAGATGGAAGAGGAAGAAAAGGGAGAGAAGAGGAGGGAAATGAGAGGAAAAGGGAGAGGAAAAGGGAGAAGAGGAAAGAAGGGAGAGAAAAAAATTAAACAGAAAGAGGCAAATACTAGAAGGGAGAAATAGAAAGACAGACAAACAGAAGAGGAAAAAGGAAGAAGAAAAGGGAGAGAAGGGAGAGAAGAGGGAGAGAATAAAGAAAGAGGAAAAGGGATGAAACAGAAAAAGAAAGAAAATGAAAGGAGGAGAGAAGAAAAAGGAGAGGAAGGAGAAAACGAAAAATAAAAAACGAAGAGATGAAAAAGGAGAAAAAAGGGAGATGAAAAGGAAAAGGGAGAGAAAGGGAGAAGAGGAAGAAAGAAAGAGAGAGGGAAAAAAAGATGAGAGACAAAAATACGAAACAAGAGAAAACGAAAGACAGACAAACCGAAGAGAGGAAGGATAAAAGAGGAGGAAGAGGAGGAGGAAAAGGGAGAGGAGGGAGAGAATAAAGGGCGGGCAGTTCTCTCACTTGGCAGCGGTAATAATATACTGCGTGATAAGGATAATGAGGGAGATAATGATGGCAGACAAAAGTGAAAGTGAGCGGCGGCGGCTGATAAGAGAGAGAGAGAGAGAGAGAGAGAGAGAGAGAGAGAGAGAGAGAGAGAGAGAGAGAGAGAGAGAGAGAGAGAGAGAGAGAGAGAGAGAGAGAGAGAGAGAGAGAGAGAGAGAGAGAGAGAGAGAGAGAGAGAGAGAGAGTAAAACGAAAACACCTGATTTTTTTTTTTATAATTGAAAAACACAAAATATATATATAAAAAAATAGGCGTAAATAAATTAAAACATTTGATTAGCCAAGAAAAGGTTATATAACTATTAGTCGTTTACATTCCTTTCTTCGTTCCTTCGTTCTTTAATTCTCTCTTTTTATTCTTCCATGTTTCCTTTACTTCTTCCTTCCTTGAAGACTCTTAATTAAAAAAAAAGTCCTGGAAAATAATGAGGCTTACTACTTACTACGTATACAACAACAACAACTGGGCTACATAATCAAGCTCTTATTCATTATCAAAGCTATAACTGTCCACTCCTCTTTCCGTCCCAAGATACTTTCATCATATACGTTCATCATATCCTCAATACCTTTTCACCAATTTTTCTTTAGTTTTCCCTTAATTCTTTCACTTTTTCTCCCATTTTCTATTACCATCTTTCATTTTCCGTATTTCTTTCCCTTTCTCAAGCTCTCCATCAAGGGGCTATTACACTGGGCAAATTTTCCGTGGATCTTCAGTCAAACCACGATATCCGCTGGCGTGGTTCTCATGTTTCCGTGGTTTTCTGACGCGTCCACGATCTTCCAAAGCTACGTTCCTTCTCTATTCTTCAACTTTCCATTCCTCTTTCTGTCCTAATATACTTTTTTCTTCCTTCATTCACCTGTTCATGATATCTTCAATACTTATTCACCATAATTTTGTTTTTTTTTCACTTTTTCAGTTTTTTCATTTTTCTTTCATATTTTTTCTTTTTCAAGCTTCATCAAGGGCTATTACACTGGGCAAATTTTCCGTGGATCTTCAGTCAAACCACGATTTCCGCTGGCGTGGTTCTCATATTTCCGTGGTTTTCTGACGTGTCCACGATCTTCCAAAGCTACGGTAGATTTCACTGAAGGACGACGGTATTACTCACCATCATCATCATCAGCAATAACAAGCAACAAATGAAAACCTCGCCAGCGGAAATCGTGGTTTGACTGAAGATTCAAGGAAAATTTGCCTGGTGAATAGCCCCTTAAGGGAGAGCTTGAGAAAGGGAAAGAAATATGGAAAAGGAAAGATGATAATAGAAAATGTGAGAAAAAGTGAAAGAATTAAGGTAAAACTAAAGAAAAAATGGTGAAAAGTATTGAAGATATGAACAAGTGAAGGAAGGAAGGAAGAAAAAAAAGTATATTGGGACAGAAAAAGGAATGGAAAGTTGAAGAAAAGAGAAGGAACGAAGAAAGGAATGTAAACGACTATAATAATTATGTATCCTTTTCTTTGCTAATCAAATATTTTAATTCATTCGCGCCTATTTTCCTTTATATTTTGTGTTTTTCAATTATAATAAAATCAGGTAATTTCGTTTTCCTCTCTCTCTCTCTCTCTCTCTCGTTCATCGTTTTGCTATTTTTTTTCATACTTCCTTCATTCCTCATCACTTCATCCTTTTTTCATCCTTTTCATCCTTTTTTTTAAACTCTTTTACACTCATTCCTTCATCTTTCTTTTTTATTTCCATCTTTCCTTCACCTTTTCACTTCTTCACCGTTTTCTTCATTGCATTTCCCTCTCTTTATTCTTTCCTTCACCTTTTTCATCTTTTTTTCCCTCTCTCTTTCTTTCTTCCTCTCCCTTTCTCTCCCTTTTCCTTTTCCTCTTCTCCCTCTTCCTCATTTTTCATCTCTTCGTTTTTTTCTTCTTCTTTTTCTCCTTCCCTCATCTTTCCATCACATCTTAACGATTTTCTACATTGCATTTCCCTCTCTTTTTATCCTCCTTCCTTCACCTTTTCTATTACCCTTTCCTTCCCTTTATCTTTTTCCTCGGCCTCCAAGTTCTTTTTTTTATTCTTTTTCTCCTTCCCTCACCTTCCCATCACTTCTTAAACCATTTTCTTCACTGCATTTTCCTCTCTTTACCCTCTCTCCTTCACCTTTTCTATTACCCTTTCCTTCCCTTTACCTTTTTCCTCGGCCTTCAAGTTTGCACACAAATTCCCGGGTCGTGGATTGTCTTGTGATTCAAATGAGAGCGCGGCGCCACGACCCCAACTCCGCCTCATCGTTATTCTATGGCAACACTGTCCGGGAAACTTCAACACTTAAGACTCCACTGTGCCAAGGGGTGGGGGTGGGGGGGCAGGGGGGGGAAGAAGGGGTGGGGGTGAGGGGGCAAGGGGGGAAGAAGGGATGGTAGGCGTGGGATGGGTGGTGAAGGAGGGGAGGGATGAGGGAAAGAAAGTTAAGGAGAGAAGGAAAATAATGGAAGAAAAAAAGAAAGGATGGGATGGGATGGGAGGGATGGAGGATGGGAAAGAATGATGTAGTTAGGAAAAGACGGAAAAAAGAAAGTTAGGAAAAGATGGAAGGGAAAAGAGAGAATGAGGTTAGGAGGAATGGAAAAAAAGAAGAAAGGTTAGGGAAAGAGAGAGAGAAAGGAAGGAAAGGAAAGGAAAAAAATGAAAAGAAATGGAAGAATAAGAATGGGAAGGGAAGTGAAAGGAAGGAAAGTGAAGGGAAGGGAAGAAAAAACAGTTAGGAAAAGATGTAAGGAAAGGGAAGAAAAGGAAGGGGGAAGGAAAGGAAGGGAAGGGAAGGAAGGGAAGGAAAGGAAGGGAAGGGAAGAAAAAACAGTTAGGAAAAGATGGAAGGAAAGGAAAGGAAAGGAAAGGAAAGGAAAGGAAAGGAAAGGAAGGGAAGAAAGAAATGAAGGTTAGCGGAAGAGAGAAAGAAAGGAAAGAAGAAGGGAGGGATGGAGAGAATGAACAAGAGGGAGAAGGAAAGAGAGAAACAAGGAAGGTTAGGAAAAGAGAAGAGAGGGGGGAGGGAGGGGAGGGGGTCGTTGAGGAGAGAGGGAAGATAATCATTATTGAAAGGGGTGGCGAAGGAGGAGGAGGAGGAGGGGGAGGAGGAAGAGGAGGAGGAGTAGGGGGAGGAGGAGAAGGAGGAGGAGTTAACAAAGTAAATAAAATACGAATCAATAAAATTTCTCTCAGTACCAAAAAAAAAAAAAATACCCCCAGAGAGAGAGAGAGAGAGAGAGAGAGAGAGAGAGAGAGAGAGAGAGAGAGAGAGAGAGAGAGAGAGAGAGAGAGAGAGAGAGAGAGAGAGAGAGAGAGAATGGTCTGTCGCGTGGCTGATGTTGGCAATAATCCTAAATCAGTGTGTGTGTGCGTGTGTGTGTGTGTGTGTGTGTGTGTGTGTGTGTGTAACCAGAACACTCAAGAGAAACCTTATGTTCGGTATAATTAATTTGCCGAGAGAGAGAGAGAGAGAGAGAGAGAGAGAGAGAGAGAGAGAGAGAGAGAGAGAGAGAGAGAGATTAGGAGGCTGGGAAAATTCAAGGACGGAAAGGCTGGTGAGTTGATCCTTGTATAGAACACGTCACATTGCCTTCCTCCTCCTCCTCCTCCTCCCTTAACACTCTTCACACTGAGACAAAAAGATCAGAAATGTGAGAAAAAAAAGTTAACATAAAGAAGAAAAGAAAATGAAAAAAAAATGAGGAAAGAGAATTGAAGTTGAAAGATGCAAATGTTGGAATGGAGGAAGAAAAGAAGGAAGAAAAGGTGGGAAGAAAGAGAGGAATTAATGAAGGAGGGAAGGAATGAAGGAGGGAACGAATGAAGGAATGAAGGAGGGAAGGAATGAAGGAGGGAAGGAATGAAGGAAACTTGAAACATACACACATACATACAGACAGACAGACAGACAGATACAGAAATAGACAGACAAATAACAAACACAGAACCAGACAAAAATATAAACACACATACGCACAAACACACAACCAAACAAACACAAACACAAACAGAGGGAGAAGAAAAAGAGAGAGACGGAGAGGGAGACGAAAGAGGGAGAGAGGGAAAGGGAGGAGAAGAGGGAGATAGGGAATGGGAGGAGAAGAGGGAGAGAGGGAAAGGGAGGAGAAGAGGGAGAGAGGGAATGGGAGGAGAAGAGGGAGATAGGGAATGGGAGGAGAAGAGGGAGAGAGGGAAAGGGAGGAGAAGAGGGAGATAGGGAATGGGAGGAGAAGAGGGAGAGAGGGAAAGGGAGGAGAAGAGGGAGATAGGGAATGGGAGGAGAAAAGGGAGAGAGGGAAAGGGAGGAGAAGACGGAGAGAGGGAAAGGGAGGAGAAGAGGGAGAGGGGGGCAGATAGTGCTATGCCGTACCCTCGTCCTGATTGGTGATTCATAAAGGCCAATTTCGGCTCTTGATGAAGCACCATTAATCAACAACCAACGACTTTAGGCCAACGATCGGGGCAAAAAATGGAGCACTTCTTAGCATCTTTTCCAGCCCTTTCTTGCCCCTCCCTGCCCTCGAGAGCTCCGGCGGCCACTCAAGCGATCTTTTATGACCTATTTTTAAGACCCCAATGCCTACCAAATAGATGAGGGTCAGGGGTTGAGGAGGTGAAGGAGTTATGGTCTATATTATAAGCTCTTCCTTCCTTCCTAAGCCATTCTCTACATTAGTTCCTACGCCACTACCACAAGCTCTCCTTTCCTGTAATCTTCTAGCGCTCATATCACAAGCTCTTCCTTTCTACAAGCTTTCTCTTCTTAAACCACTCCCTTGTCATTAGTTCCAGCACTCATATTTCAAAATCTCCCTTTGTACAACCTCTCCTGTCTTAAACCATTCCCTTGATATCAGTTCCAGCAATGTTACAAGTTCTCCCTTCCTTGGACGTTCCCTTGACATCAGTTCCAGCAATGTTACAAGCTCTCCCTTCCTTGGCCGTTCCCTTGACATCAGTTCCAGCAATGTTACAATCTCTCCCTTCCTCGGCCGTTCCCTTGACATCAGTTCCAGCAATGTTACAAGCTCTCCCTTCCTTGGCCGTTCCCTTGACATCAGTTCCAGCAATGTTACAAGCTCTCCCTTCCTCGGCCGTTCCCTTGACATCAGTTCCAGCAATGTTACAATCTCTCCCTTCCTTGGCCGTTCCCTTGACATCAGTTCCAGCAATGTTACAAGCTCTCCCTTCCTCGGCCGTTCCCTTGACATCAGTTCCAGCAATGTTACAAGCTCTCCCTTCCTCGGCCGTTCCCTTGACATCAGTTCCAGCAATGTTACAAGCTCTCCTTCCTCGGCTGTTCCTTGACATCAGTTCCAGCAATGTTACAAGCTCTCCTTCCTTGGCTGTTCCCTTGACATCAGTTCCAGCAATGTTACAAGCTCTCCTTCCTCGGCTGTTCCTTGACATCAGTTCCAGCAATGTTACAAGCTCTCCCTTCCTCGGCCGTTCCCTTGACATCAGTTCCAGCAATGTTGCAAGCTCTCCCTTCCTCGGCCATTCCCTTGACATCAGTTCCTGCAATATTACAAGCTCTCCCTTCCTTGGCCGTTCCCTTGACATCAGTTCCAGCAATGTTACAAGCTCTCCCTTCCTCGGCCGTTCCCTTGACATCAGTTCCAGCAATGTTACAAGCTCTCCCTTCCTCGGCCGTTCCCTTGACATCAGTTCCAGCAATGTTACAAGCTCTCCCTTCCTCGGCCGTTCCCTTGACATCAGTTCCAGCAATGTTACAAGCTCTCCCTTCCTTGGCCGTTCCCTTGACATCAGTTCCAGCAATGTTACAAGCTCTCCCTTCCTCGGCCGTTCCCTTGACATCAGTTCCAGCAATGTTACAAGCTCTCCCTTCCTCGGCCGTTCCCTTGACATCAGTTCCAGCAATGTTGCAAGCTCTCCCTTCCTCGGCCTTTCCCTTGACATCAGTTCCTGCAATCTTACAAGCTCTCCCTTCCTTGGCCGTTCCCTTGATATCAGTTCCAGTGTTACAAGCTCTCCCTTCCTCGGCCGTTCCCTTGACATCAGTTCCAGCAATGTTACAAGCTCTCCCTTCCTTGGCCGTTCCCTTGACATCAGTTCCAGCAATGTTACAAGCTCTCCCTTCCTCGGCCGTTCCCTTGACATCAGTTCCAGCAATGTTACAAGCTCTCCCTTCCTCGGCCGTTCCCTTGACATCAGTTCCAGCAATGTTACAAGCTCTCCCTTCCTCGGCCGTTCCCTTGACATCAGTTCCAGCAATGTTACAAGCTCTCCCTTCCTTGGCCGTTCCCTTGATATCAGTTCCAGCAATGTTACAAGCTCTCCCTTCCTTGGCCGTTCCCTTGACATCAGTTCCAGCAATGTTACAAGCTCTCCCTTCCTTGGCCGTTCCCTTGATATCAGTTCCTGCAATGTTACAAGCTCTCCCTTCCTCGGCCGTCCCCTTGACATCAGTTCCAGCAATATTACAAGTTCTCCCTTCCTTGGCCGTTCCCTTGACATCAGTTCCAGCAATGTTACAAGCTCTCCCTTCCTCGGCCGTTCCCTTGACATCAGTTCCAAAAATATCAGAAAGGTAGAGAGGAAGAAAGAAAACTACACAAAGATATAAAAGAATGGGCAATAAGGGAGAGAGAGGGAGGGAGGGAGGGAGAGAGGAGGAGGGAGAGAAGGGAAGGAGGGAAAATGAGGGGAGAGATAAGGGAAAAGTAGAGGAAGGTGAAAGATCAGAGAAAATATGATGTGAGAGAGAGAGAGAGAGAGAGAGAGAGAGAGAGAGAGAGAGAGAGAGAGAGAGAGAGAGAGAGAGAGAGAGAGAGAGAGAGAGAGAGAGAGAGAGAATCAATCAACTCTCGCTCTCTTCCTTCTTTCCTTCCTTCCTTCAATCTATCCTTCTATTTATCTACCCTTTCCACAACACACTGACCGCTAATGGAGGAGGAGGAGGAGGAGGAGAAGGAGGAGGAGGAGGAGGAGGAGGAGGAGGAGGTAAGGACTAATAGCCCCCTTTCTATTCCTATTACTTCCATCACCTTTTCCAACTCCTATTACTATTATTATATGCGATTCGAATGCACCCTCCGCGACCCTCCGATTCTGTTTGACTATGGCCACGCACGTAGAAGAGAGGAGATAGGAGAGAGAGGGAGAGGGAGAGGGAGGGGGAGAGGGAGGGAGAGCTAAGATGTGTGTGCGTGGAAGATCAACTTGACAGAGGTGTGTGTGTGTGTGTGTGTGTGTGTGTGTGTGTGTGTGTGTGTGTGTGTGTGCCTAACAAAATCAGAACTCTTGCTAATTAATAAACCATGCACAAGGGAAGGGGAGGAAGGGGAGAGGGGAGAGAGAGGGGAGGAAGGGAAGGGGGAAGAGGAAAGGGAGAGGAGGAAGGGGGGAGAGGTGAGGGAAGGGGGAAAGGGGAAGGGGAGTAAGGGGAGGAAGGGGAGGAAGGGGTAAGGGAGGGAGAGGGGGGACTAATTTAAACATTACGCTGCCAAGCTTTTATTAGCGAACCAAGATTATAATGCGAAACTTAATCCCATAAACATGACCATTCCTTTAGCGCCGTATTAATAAAAAAGAACTTAAAGCACGATAGCCCGAAACAGAGGGAAATAAAGGAACATTTTCGATAAGTAAAGGCAATGTTTGGGGCATACACTATAGCTGCGCGTGGCCTTAGTGCTCATCTCCGTCGCATTGGTCCGCTAGTGGTAGGATAGGGCCAGCGTGACATCCGGATTACCAAAGTGTACCGTACTAGACTATATTGAAAGGAGAAAGACTATGTTGAAAGGAGAAAGACTATATTGAAAGGAGAAAGACTATATTGAAAGGAGAAAGACTATGTTGAAAGGAGAAAGACTATATTGAAAGGAGAAAGACTGTATTGAAAGGAGAAAGACTATATTGAAAGGAGAAAGACTATATTGAAAGGAGAAAGACTATGTTGAAAGGAGAAAGACTATATTGAAAGGAGAAAGACTATGTTGAAAGGAGAAAGACTATGTTGAAAGGAGAAAGACTATATTGAAAGGAGAAAGACTATATTGAAAGGAGAAAGACTATATTGAAAGGAGAAAGACTATGTTGAAAGGAGAAAGACTATATTGAAAGGAGAAAGACTATATTGAAAGGAGAAAGACTATATTGAAAGAAGAAAGACTATATTGAAAGGAGAAAGACTATATTGAAAGGAGAAAGACTATGTTGAAAGGAGAAAGACTATATTGAAAGGAGAAAGACTATATCGAAAGGAGAAAGACTGTATTGAAAGGAGAAAGACTATATTGAAAGGAGAAAGACTATATTGAAAGGAGAAAGACTATGTTGAAAGGAGAAAGACTATATTGAAAGGAGAAAGACTATGTTGAAAGGAGAAAGACTATATTGAAAGGAGAAAGACTATATTGAAAGGAGAAAGACTATGTTGAAAGGAGAAAGACTATATTGAAAGGAGAAAGACTATATTGAAAGGAGAAAGACTATGTTGAAAGGAGAAAGACTATATTGAAAGGAGAAAGACTATGTTGAAAGGAGAAAGACTATATTGAAAGGAGAAAGACTATGTTGAAAGGAGAAAGACTATGTTGAAAGGAGAAAGACTATATTGAAAGAAGAAAGACTATGCTGAAAGAAGAAAGACTATATTGAAAGGAGAAAGACTATATTGAAAGGAGAAAGACTGTATTGAAAGGAGAAAGACTATGTTGAAAGGAGAAAGACTATATTGAAAGGAGAAAGACTATATTGAAAGGAGAAAGACTATATTGAAAGGAGAAAGACTATATTGAAAGGAGAAAGACTATGTTGAAAGGAGAAAGACTATGTTGAAAGGAGAAAGACTATATTGAAAGGAGAAAGACTATGTTGAAAGGAGAAAGACTATATTGAAAGGAGAAAGACTATATTGAAAGGAGAAAGACTATATTGAAAGGAGAAAGACTATGTTGAAAGGAGAAAGACTATATTGAAAGGAGAAAGACTATGTTGAAAGGAGAAAGACTATATTGAAAGGAGAAAGACTATATTGAAAGGAGAAAGACTATATTGAAAGGAGAAAGACTATATTGAAAGGAGAAAGACTATGTTGAAAGGAGAAAGACTATATTGAAAGGAGAAAGACTATATTGAAAGGAGAAAGACTATATTGAAAGGAGAAAGACTATGTTGAAAGGAGAAAGACTATATTGAAAGGAGAAAGACTATATTGAAAGGAGAAAGAATATATGATTGTTTTTTTTTATCTCGGGTGGATAAAAAAAACGAAGGTATGGAGGCAAAAACAAGAGGAAAGAGGAGGAGGGAGGAAGAGGGGGAGAGAGAGAGAGATAGAGAGAGAGGAAGGAAACGGAAAGGGAAGAGATGGACACAGAATCGAGAGAGAAACTGGAGAGAGAAAAATAAGTTGACATAGAAGAGAGGAGGAAAGTAGGAAAGGAAATAAAGACAGGAGGAAAGAGAAGGAAATGAAAGAAGGAAAAAAAAGAAGGAAGAAAGGGAAAGAGAGGAAGGAAAAAGTAGGTATGGAGGTAAAAACAAAAGTAAAGAGAGGGAGAGGAGGGAGGAAGAGAGAAAGAGAGGGAGAGAGGGAGAGAAAAGCTACAAGGAATAAGAAAAAAATCTCTCTTCTCAAAATACCAGTAAAGCGATTTTGGTAATTAACAAGAATAAATTAGACTTTCATATACATTACTCTCTCTCTCTCTCTCTCTCTCTCTCTCTCTCATTTCTTTTTCCGGTTCTTTCTTTTTCTCTTTTTCCTTCCTTTTGTTTTCTCTTCTCTCCCTTTCTCTCTCGTTTATCCCCTCCTAAATTTCCTCTCTCTCTCTCTCTCTCTCTCTCAATGGTAAAAAGAGAACTGGTATACTTTTTTTTGTTCCTTCTCTCTTTAACCCTTCTAGCCCTTCCTCCTCCTCCTCCTCCTCCTCCTCCTCCTCATTCCGCATGCAAGGAGGAGGCGCCATAACCTCTCCCTCCTGTTGGTAATCGTGCCCAGTTAACACTATTACCTCTCTCTCTCTCTCGGTAAGTACGTATATGAAGGAAGGAGAGGGAGAGGAGGGAGAGAGAGAGAGAGAGAGAGAGAGAGAGAGAGAGAGAGAGAGAGAGAGAGAGAGAGAAGGAGAGAGGTACGTTAACTCTCTCTCTCTCTCTCTCTCTCAAAACAGTAAATCCCACCTGTTGGAGATTATCGTCAAACCAAGTCACGGAAATTTATCGCCAATACGTGTCTCTCTCTCTTATAACATATCTTCTTCATCCTTAACTTTCGTACCTACACTTTCCTCCTCCTCCTCCTCCTCCTCCTCCTCTTCCTCTTCCTCCTCCTCCTTTAATCTTTCCTCCCTTGCCTCCTTCAGTTCATTTCCTCCTTTTCTGCTTCTTTCTTTAATCAGTTTTTCCTTCTCTTTTTTTTTTCTTTCTCCGATTTCAAATACTCCTCTTCCTCCTTTCTTTCCTTCCTTCCTTTCTTTCTTTTTTACTCATTTTCCTTTTCCTCCTTTATCCTTCTTTCATTCTCTCCCTATTTCCTTTCTTTCTTGATTTCTTCCTCTCCCCTTTCTTCCTTCCCCTCCCTCTCTCCTTCTCTCCCTCCGGCTCTCCTAAACTACCTCAGTCAATCTTCCTCTCCTTCCCTCCCTCCATCCTTCCTCACTACCTCTTTCCTCCTCCTCCTCCTCCTTCTCCTCCTCCTCCTCTTCCTTCACCTCCCTTCTACTACTCCTTTTCTCCTCCTCTTCTCTCCTCCTCCATCTCCTTTATTCCATCTCTTTCTCCTTTCTCTTTTCCTTTTCCTCCTCTTCTCCACCTCCACCTCCACCTCTCTTCCACCTTCTGTTTCTTCTTCTTCTTCTTCTTTTTCTTCCACCTCCTCTTTCATCTTCTTTTCCAATCTCTCTATCCCTTTTCCTCTTCTTCTTCCTCCACCTCCTCCTCCTTCCATCCCCTTCCACCTTCTTTATCTCTTTTTCTTCTTCCTTTTCTTCTTCTTCCTTATTAAAAAGTATAAAGTTTCCAAGACCACATTAATGGGATCACAAGCCACGTCAGGAGATCAAGGGTATTGTGATCCTGTTTTGGGACCTTTTGGTAGATTTTAAGAAGGTTCGAGTTCAGGTTATAAGTGAAAACTCTTTATTCTTGGGTGTATAGAGGATCGAAACCTACTTGTGTTGGTATTCGTGGTGTCAAGTAGGATTTAAAAGGATTAGATGATATATATGGATGAGAGAGAGAGAGAGAGAGAGAGAGAGAGAGAGAGAGAGAGAGAGAGAGAGAGAGAGAGAGAGAGAGAGAGAGAGAGAGAGAGAGAGAGAGAGAGAGAGAGAATGACAGATTACATGGCTACTCCTCCTACTTAAACACACACACACACACACACACACACACACACACACACACACATAATCCAGCAGTTAAATAGCCACTCAACCCGAATTAGATGATATGCAACTCTCTCTCTCTCTCTCTCTCTCTCTCTCTCTCTCTCTCTCTCTCTCTCTCTCTCTCTCTCTCTCTCTCTCTCTCTCTCTCTCTCATTACGTCTTACTCTCCTCCTCACCCTCTTACTCATTTTTCCCTCCCTCCCTCCTCCTCCTCCTCCTCCTCCTTTCTATGACTAACTCTCAGGCTACATTTTCAGACCTCAGCGGATCTCCGTAATAATCTTTGCCGCGCCGATTTGCATGAATCAACAATTTATTTTCCCGGGGAGCCGAGCCGAAGATGAGGAAACTTTTGGAGGAGGAGGAGGAGGAGGAGGAGGAAAGAAAGGGAGGGTTGAGAAAGGAGGGAGGTGGTTAAGGAGTAGATGAAGGGAAAAAGTTAAAGGGGGAAGGGTGAGGAGGAAGAGTAGGAGGAGGAGGAGGTGAGAAAGAAAGAGAAGGGTGTTTGAAGGAGGAGGAGGAGGAAGAGGAGGAGGAGGAGCAGGAGGAGGAGGAAAGAGAAGGGGGTTTGAAGGAGGAAGAGGATATGAAGGTAAGTAGTTGAGGGGGAGGAGGAGAAGGAGGAGGAGGAAAGAGAGGGGGGTTGAAGGAGAAGAAAGGAGTAGAAGGAGTAGAAGGAGATGAAGGGAAGGATATAAGGAGGAAGAAGGAGAATTGGGAGGATTGGGAGAAGGAAAAAAAGGAGGAGGACAAGGAGGAGATGAAGGAAGGGAAGAAGAAGAAGAAGGAGAAGGAGATTTGAGAAAGGAGGAGGTGAAAGGGAGGAAATAAGAGAGAAAGACTGAGGTTGAAAGGAAAAGGAAAGAAAAAGGAAATAGGGAAAAAAGAAGAGGGAAAAGAAAGGGGAAAGGCTAAGAAGAAGAAAAGAAGGGGAAGAAGGTGATGGGGTTAATGGAAGGGGTGAAGAGAAGGAGAAGGACGGAAGGGGTTAAGAGGAGGATGGGGAAGAGAATGAGAAGGGGTGAAGAGGGCAGACTGAAGGAGAAAGATAATGATAGGCAGATTGATGGGAAAATAGAGAAGGTAAAGAAAGGGGAGAGAGAGAGGATGAAAGGGAGGGAAGGGGAGGGGAGAGAAATTGAGGAGGAGGAGGAGGAGGAGGAGGAGCTGGGGAAGGGAAACCTCTCTCTCTCTCTCTCTCTCTCTCTCTCTCTCTCATCACGGAAAGATAATTTATTAGAGTCTATAATTGTAATGAGAGAGAGAGAGAGAGAGAGAGAGAGAGAGAGAGAGAGAGAGAGAGAGAGAGAGAGAGAGAGAGAGAGAGAGAGAGAGAGAGAGAGAGAGAGAGAGAGAGAGAGAGAGAGAGAGAGAGAGAGAGAAAGGTGATGTTTGCTTCCTCCTCATTCTCTCTCTCTTTCCCTCCCTCCTTTCCTCCCTTATCTCCTAGCCTGAGGGAGGGAAAAAGACCAACCTCTCCCTCTCCTCCTCTTCTCTTCCCCTCTTCCTCTTTTCTCCTTTCCCTTTTCTCAAGAACCTTAACCTTTCTCTCTCTCTTTCTCTTCCCTCCCTCCATGTGCTTCTCCTCTTTCCTCCTCCTCCTCCTTCCCTCTCTCTCTCTTCCCTCTTTCTCTACTCAAATTTCATCTTCCCTTAAACGCAAAAAAAAAAAAAAAAAAAGAAAAAAAGAAATGGAAATAGGAAATGGTGATAAAAAGGGAGTGGTTCTTCTTCCTCTTCGTCTTCTTCTTCTTCTTTTTATTATTATTATTATTATTATTATTATTATTATTATTATTATTATTATTATTATTATTATTATTATTATTATTATTATTAAGTCTGAAACTCTACGGTCAAGGAGAGTCAGATTTCAAAATTTTGTTCAGTAATTTCCAAACTATGCAAATCACTCTTTTTTTTTTACTTCGAAAACTTAACTCTCTCTCTCTCTCTCTCTCTCTCTCTCTCTCTCTCTCTCTCTCTCTCTCTCTCTCTCTCTCTCTCTCTCTCTCTCTCTGTCTCCCTCCCTTCTACCTTCCCTCTCTCCTTCTCTCTTCCCTACCTCTGCCTCCTTTATCTTCCTTTCCTCCAAGTTCGTCCTTCTTCCCAGTTTGTGGAAAGATGAGAGGAAGAAGAAGGAGGGAAGATGAAAGGGAAGAGAAGGAAAGCAGAGAAGAATGAGGAAGAAGAAGAAGAAGAAGAAGAAGAAGAAGAAGAAGAAGAAGAGGAAGAAGAAAGAGAAGAATGAATGTTTGTGGAAGCAGGAAGGGAGAGAGGAAGGAAAGGAAGGAGGGAGGAGAGAAAAGAAGAATTTGTAGAAGAAAGAAAAGAAGAAAGTAGAAGAAGCAGTGAGAAAAGATCGAAAAAGAGGAGGAGTTATGGAAGGAGGAGGAACAAAAAGGAAGGAAGAAGGAGAATATAAAAGAAGTATTTGTAGAAGGGAAAAAAATAAAAAGAAGCAGGGACAGTAACCAAGAAGGAGAAATAGAAAGAGCAGCTATTAAAAAAGGATAGGAGGAAAAAGGAAAGGAAGGAGACGAAGTAGAAAATAAGAAATAATCACAGAAGAACGAACAGAAGAAGTAGAAAAAAAGAATAGGTATTTGTATAAAGGAGAAGTAGTAGAGATTATAAAAGAAAGAGCGAGGAAGGAAACACGAAAAAGGAAAATGAAGAAGGAGGGACAAGAGGGAAAACTGAGAGAGGGGGAGAGAGAGAAAGAGAAGGGAGGGAAGGGAGTGAATGGGGTGGTCTGCAAGGAACGGAAAAAACGAGACGAAGGAGAAAGAGTAAGGACAGAAGTGAGAGAGGGAGAGGGAGAGAAAGAGAGGAGAGAAAGAAGGAAGAGAGTGGGGGTGGACTGGCCTGCTAGCTCCTGAGGTCTGAGGTATGGGCTAAGAAAAGGGAATTTGTATAAAGGAAGAGAAGGCGTTATGGAAGAAAGAACAAAGAAAGGAAGACAAAGTAAAAATAGGGAGAAGAGAAAGAGGGAGAGAAAGAGAGGGGGCAGGGGGGTAGGGGCGGCCTGCTAAGAAAAGGAATTTGTATAAAGAAAGAGAAGACGTTATGGAAGAAGAAGAAGAAGAAGAAGAAAGAAAGACAAAGTAAAAATAGGGACAAGAGACAGAGGGAGAGAAAGAGAGGGGGCAGGGGTGGGGGCCGGTCCGCTAACTCCTGAGGTCTGCGGTATGGGCGGGGAGTGAGTCGGAAAATGCTCGCCGGAGATAGCGTCTGGCGGGTAATTGAGAGGTAAGATGAAGGGCCTTAAACGGTCCC